>NC_056001.1:101955052-102255052 GCF_018446385.1 Zingiber officinale | reverse complement strand
TGAAGTTGATCATCTCTTGAAATTAGGGCACGTTATAAACGTACAATTCTCGCCCTGACTCTCTAACGTGGTCCTAGTGTCCAAGCCTAATAATAAGTGGAGGGTTTGCATCAACTTTTGGGATCTCAACCAGGCCATCCCTAAAGATTGCTATCCATTACCGAGGATCGATCAAATAGTGGACTCAACCTCGGGTTGCGAAAGAATCTACATGCTCGATACTTACCAAGCATACCACCAGATCCCTCTCGCCCAAGAAAATTAGGAGAAAGTTAGCTTCATCACAGCCAATGGCACTTTCTGTTATACGGTATGTCATTCAGTCTACGGAATACAGGAGCTACTTTTCAGAGGATGATGGACAAGATCTTTCAAGAGTAAATCGGACGGAACATGGAGGTCTATGTAGATGACATACTGATCAAGTCTACTATGGCAACAAACTTGATTGCCAATGTAGAGGAGACCTGCGGCATGCTAAGGCAATATGAGCTAAGGTTAAATCCCTTGAAGTGCTTGTTTGGAGCTCAAGGAGGAAAACTCCTGGAATATCTCGTTATCGAGCGGGGGATTGAAGCCAACCCGGAGAAGGTTCAGGCACTCCGAGATATGCAGGTACCTCGGAATATGAAAGAAGCCTATAAGTTGGTGGGTAGAATCACAGTACTCTCCAGGTTCATATCCCGATCTACAGATTGAGTGTTCCCCTTCTTTAAGGTACTTCGAAGAGCTGCTAAGTTTTCAGTGGGATGAAGAATGCAGCAAAGCTTTCGAGGAACTGAAACAACACCTAGTGACCCTGCCTTTATTGTTTAAACCTATTGTTGGGGAGCCACTCTTGGTGTATTTGTCAGCTACCCCTGAGGTCATGGGGGCACTTCTGGTGAAAGAGCAAGATGATATACAATGACCATCATATTTCTTTATCCATCTATTGAAAGGGGCCGAGTCTCGATACACAGCCCTCGAAAAGTTGGTTTACGGGTTGGTTCTCATGGCTCATCGCCTAAGACCTTATTTCCTAGCACACTCAATTACTGTACTGACCAATAGTATCATGGGGAAGGTCCTTACCAACATGGAGATAGCCAGCGTCTCATCAAATAGGCAACTGAGCTGGGAGAATACGATATACATTATCAGCCCCAAACAGCGATCAAAGCACAAGCCATGGCCGACTTTTTGACAGAGATCCATCAACATGATTCTGAGGAAATATAGAAGGTGTACGTAGATGGGTCGTCTACTTAATAAGAAAGTGGAGTGGGGGTATTTCTTATATCTCCTTAAGAAGATATCATACAACTAGCCATTAGGTTAAACTTTAGAGCTACTAACAACAGGGTGGAATATGAGGCGCTTTTGGCTGGACTACAGGCTGCTCAGCATGTAGGAGCCACACAGATAATCATTTACTCAGATTCCCAGTTGGTGGCTCAGCAGGTGGCCTGGAACTTTGAAGTCAACAATGAGAAGCTATAGCTTTACAGAGAAGCGTATGAGAAAATGAAGGAAAGCTTCAAGGAGATCACAGTTGTTGGTGCAATATCCCCTGGGTCAGGTTGACCAGGTTGACTAAGCTTGAGTTGGCTCAAGTTTAAGTCTTGATGTTTGGGTTTTAATGTTTGACAATACATGGATGTTACGATTCCTCAAGTGCACGGATTCGTCGTCAGTAATATATAAGATTGTTGAACCATAGGGACTGTTGATTAAACAATAGAGATGTCACAAAGTGAGTTATCTAGACGGTCGAAAGTTGGCTTTGGCGCTTGCAAACTAACGAGAGTGATTGAAGAGAGAAAGAGAAGGATGAGAGAATCGATCTTGGAGGGAATTGAGCCTTGGGAGATGGATTCTAGGATTTCGGTTTCGTTGTGGTGGAACCTGATGTATCATGTTCTATCTTTTCCTAATTGTCAATCAACATACCTTCACCGAAAGTTAAAGCTACTATCCTTAAGTGCTAAATAGAGAAGATCCTTGTGAAATCCTGTTACGGTTAACCCTTGTCACTAGGGCGCCTCGGTAGATCACAAGAATACAAATCTAATCGGTATCATTAGGGATAGAGATAGGGATTTGGTTTGGTCTCTTACTTCCTTGTGCAGAAGTTGCCTCTCCTTTCAAGGGAATATTCTAGATGTCTGTGAATGGGTTACCTCTATCACTAGGCCCCTCGGGTGTACGATCTAAGATCCTCTCTTTATGAAATTAGCAATTCCTACACAATCGATCAATATGACGAGATAATCTCAGCAAGTCTTATGCATATCAAATAGAAACAAAGTAAGCAAAAATCATCCAATAAGTAAAGGCATAAACATGAGTCTTACATCAAACCCTATCCAAAACTACTACCTACATCCATAAAGAAGGAGATCTACTCTACTGCGAGGGAAGAACAACCCTAAAACATAAAGTAGAGCACAGTTACAACCCTTGATGTGAGAAGAAGGGGAAGAAGAGATGCTTGCCGAGGTTTCCAATGTCTTGGAGATGCCTCCTTGCTCTAGAGATGGATGAAACATCAAGGGATGGTGGTGGATGAAGCTCTAGGGTTTCCCCGAAGGGGAGAACCCATTCCCAATGAGAGGGATGAAGTACCAAACCAAAGATGTTACCAAGAATAGGGTTCTTGACCCTTTTAAAGGCTAGGGCACAGGCGCCGCACGACCCGTGTCACGGCCGTGTGAGATCCGCACGGCCAACACTTTCCTCCCTTTGGGTTGAGTGGCACGGTCGTGCGAGATCGCACGGCCGTGTCTTCCTTCTACTCTGGCCGCGCTGCACGGTCGTGCCAATTGGCACGGACGTGCCTTCCTTTGCCTCTGGCCACTCCGTACGACCGTGCGAATTGGCACGATCGTGTCTCTTTTCTGCTCTAGTTAGATCGCACGGTCATGCGAATTGATACGGTTGTGCCTTCCTTCTACACTGGTTACACCGCACGACCGTGCGAATTGACATGGTCGTGCCTTCCTTCTGCACTGGCCATGTAGAATTGCATCAAGGTCGTGTAGATCATTTTATCACATCTTAACGTGGTATTCTTGAGTTGAGGTATTCATCAAAGTTGTAGACCTTGAAGGTATCTACAAATCAGTATAAAGAACAGCCCAAAACTCTAACCGGACACAAAGTTATGGTCATTTTACATTTGGTCTGCAGTGCTGAAAATTCCACACGGCCGTGTGACATTCACACGGCCTCAACACGCCCCCCACACGGCCTTCGCACGGCCGTGTGGTCTCCGCACGGCTAGAACTTAGAAGAACTTAGTTTTTGCATGCCCGTGACACTTTGGAAGCTCTAGACTTCATTTAAGCTCCGTTTTTGCTCCAAATCACGTCCTATCAATCAAAACAAGCAAAGAATAGATCTCCGAACAAAATATAATGGAAGTATGACATTATAATGAAATATGGTACAATAAACATAGATTATGCTAATGAAATGCAAGTATATGTGCATCAAAGCATGCATAAATGATCATAAGATCTACGCACATCAATGGAGATTACAGATGCAATCGTCCGATTGGCGAGATTGTTGATACAATTCCTCTTTGGTCAAGGATTGACTAGTTTGATGTGAAGAAGAGTCAAGTAGGGCAAGGCTGACCGGATACTTGACTGAGAAAGTCCTAATTGGAGGTTAGGCTAGGAAAAATCTTGGTGAGTGAAGTCAGGTAAAAGACCTAGTAAGTGAAGTTAGGCAGTTGGAAAATCCTGGTGAGTGAAGCCAGGTGAAAGACCTAGTGAGTGAAGCTAGGCAGGTGAAAGTCCCGGTGAGTGAAGCCGGGCAGATGGAAAATCCTAGTGAGTGAAGTCAGGTGAAAATCCTAGTGCATGAGCTAGGTGAAAGTCCTAGTGAGTGAAGTTAGGCAGATAGAAAGACCTAGTGAGTGAAGCCAGACAAGTGGAGATTCAGGTGAGTCAAGGTTGACCGGACATTTGGTGTTGGGAAGTCCAAGTAGGTCAAAGGATTGATCGAATACTTGGCACGAGGAAATCTAGATGGGTCAAGGGTGACCGAGCATCTAGTGGAAGTCCAAGTGGGTCGTGGAGGACCGGACACTTGGAACGAGACGGTAAGTCCAAGTGGGTCAAGATTGACTGGACACATGGCACGAGGAGAAAAGTCCAAGTGGGTCAAAGGATTGACCGAACACTTGGTGAAGAAGTCTCGACAGGTCAAGGTTGACCGGATGCTAGGCATGAGAAGTCTCAACAAGTCACGGTTGATCAGATATTGGATTTGGGAGCCCTAGACTTAACTTAGGCAAGCTAGGTTTGGTCAATTTGATCAAGTGATCAAATTGGATCGATCCCAATCGATCAGTTGATCAATTGGGCATAGTGTTGCGACAAATAGGATCCCAATCGATCAGCTGATCGATTGGGAAGAAATGTCGCGAGCATAGAATGGTCCCCAATTGATTAGTCGATCGATTGGGCATCGCCAATCGATCAGTCGATCGATTGGGCATCGCCAATCGATCAGCCGATTGATTGGGCAGCGCCAATCGATCAGTCGATCGATTGGGCATCGCCAATCGATCAGCCGATTGATTGGGCAGCGCCAATCGATCAGCCGATTGATTGGGCACCGCCAATCGATCAGCCGATCGATTGGGGGTTGGAAATTGTGTTAGACGCGAGAGAGCTGAATTGATCAGTAGATCAATTCATGCCATTTTCTAGAGAGCACAGAAGAAGGCTGAATCGATCAGCCGATCGATTCATCCTCCCCAATCAATCGACCGATCGATTAGGAGACGACCATTGTGTAGGATAAAGCCGTTGGCGAGCGTCTTCCTCTGCAGTTCTTCCTCTCCGCTTCTTGTGATCTCTCTCACAGATTCACGCCAGTTCTTGAAGCTTTCTTGGAGAAAAGTATTGCTGCACTTTCAAAGTCAAGAGGCGCTCCACAAGAAGAAGAAGCAAATTAGGGTTTCATATTGTAAAACTTGTAAGATTTCACTTGTATTTTGCTTTTCTTTCTTCTTGTTATATTGAGAGTTTGTACAAGGCTTCTCTGCCTTCGGTAATTACCGAGAAGAAGTGTTTTCTTAGTGGAAAGTGCTCATGTGTGTGGATCCTTGGACTAGTCACCTCTTCTTGAGGTGGATACGAAGTAAATCCTTTGTGTTAGTGTTTTGAATCTTGTTTTGAGTCTTTCCGCTGCATATCAACAACAATGAAGCGTGACAAGCTATTCAACCCCCCCCCCTCTAGCTACAAATTGACTCTAACAACCTCCACCATTCACATCAATGAGCTTCGATTCTTGGAAATCAAGGATAAAAAATTTTCTTATAATGGACATATAGTAATGGTTTGCTCTAATGGAAGGCTTTGAAGCTCTAACAAATTCAAAGGGCAAGCTCCTCAAGAAGAACAAATGGAGCCAAGAGCAAATTCAAAGATGTAAGGCCAATGATAAAGTGACCAAGCTATTGGTTAATTTATTGTCAAGCAACATTTTGAAGCAAGTGGGAGAATTTGAAGATGCTAAGGAGCTATAAAGCAAATTGGTTAAAATCCATGAAGAACCCTCCACTGCACAAACTCAATAGAAATCCAAAGAGGGTAACTTGTTAGATCAAGACCAAGAAGAAGAGGACTCAAAAGTTGAGAAATGCTCAACATCCAAAGAAGAAGTCCAAGAAGCTTCATCTTCAAAAGAATGCGACGAAAAGGGCAAAGAGGGAGCATACTCTTTGTTCCATGTACAAGATAAAGATGAAGAGGCCTCCACCTCTAGGATTGAGGGGGAGCAACAGTTGATGACACCGGACCAAGAAGAAGGAGAAGCTTCTACTTCCAGGTTAAGTGAAGAAGAAGAAGAAGAAGAAGAAGGGGCATCCTTTAAAAATCAAGAGACATCAAATGGAGGATCAAGTGTCATCCCTACATGTGAAGGTATAATTAGTTCAATTAAAAATAAAAATCATATTATATGCTTTGAGTGTAGGGAACATGGGAAATACAAGAGTAAATGCCCTAAATTGACCAAGAAGAAGGGCCAAGTGGCACCAAAGCCCAAGGAGACCACCCCCACAACAAAGAAGAGCAAGGAGTGCATTGTATGCTTTTCTTACTGTTAGGACCTTCGGATAGCGGCTAGAGAGGGGGGGTGTGAATAGCCGACCCCAAATTCTCGTTTCTTCCTACAATTTGAGTTAGCGCAGCGGAAATAAAAGATAGAAACGAAAATGGAGAAGATCAAACCTCAAACGCGACGATATAACAAGGTTCGGAGATGATACTCCTACTCCTCGGCGTGGCCGTAAGGTGGACGAATCCTATCAATCCGTCGGTGGATGAGACCCCGGAGAACTGGCTAATAAAAACTCCTTCTGGGTGGAGAAACCTCGCCACAATCTCTCTTGCAACAGCAAGATCAGTGTACAAGAAATACAGCAAGAAGCCAAGAACAATATGAATGTAAAAACACTAGTTTGCTTGCCTTCTTGTCGACTGTTGATGAAGCAACAACTTCACGGATGCCAACCACAGCACAGCAGCAACTGTTCAGTTGGAAACTCAGCCGAGGGAAGCTCACACGAAGCTTCAGGGATGAAGAGCTCAGTAAAGCTCAGATCCCAAGGAGGAAGAGTCAAGAACAACTCCCAACAGTAGAGGTCCTCCACCTTATATCAACCTGCGAAGAAGACAAAGAAGAAATCTAGCCGTTGTGACTCAATGGCTAGACCTGGACCGATCAGGCTCCACCTTGATCGGTCCAGGGTGGATTTGATCGGTCAGGGGACCGATCAGGCCCTACGCTGATCGGTCTCCAGACCGATCCCAACTCTCACAGAGAGTTGGTTGCGATCCCTGATCGGTCTGTGGACCGATCATCCTTCTTACTGATCGGTCACCAGACCGATCAGATTACTCACAGAAGGTTTCTGTGTGGTTACTGATCGGTCACCAGACCGATTAGATGACCTAGTGTTTCACTGGATCGGTCAGCAGACCGATCCAATTACCCAGCCTTAAACCTAAAGCCTTCCTGATCTAGAGAACGAGCTACCGAGCCCTCTCTGACCTAGTCCAGAGAACGAGCTACCGAGCCCTCTCCGACTTCCACGTCCGGTCCAGAGAACGAGCTATCGAGCCCTCTCTGACCTAGTCCAGAGAATGAGCTACCGAGCCCTCTCCAACTTCGTCCGGTCCAGAGAACGAGCTACCGAGCCCTCTCTGACCTAGTCCGGAGAACGAGCTACCGAGCCCTCTCCAACTTCGTCCGGTTCAGAGAACGAGCTACTGACCTAGTCCAGAGAACGAGCTACCGAGCCCTCTCCAACTTCGTCCGGTCCAGAGAACGAGCTACCGAGCCCTCTCTGACCTACCATGTCAAGCTTCCATACTTGGACTTTTCCCCGTGCCAAGCTCCCTGCTTGGACTTTTCTCGTGCCAAGCTCCCTGCTTGGACTTTTCCGTGCCAAGTCTCCATACTTGGACTTTTCCCGTGCCAAGCTCCCTGCTTGAACTTTTCCGTGCCAAGCTCCTTACTTGGACTTTTCCGTGCCAAGTCTCCATACTTGGACTTTTCCCGAATCAGGTCAACTCAAGTCTCAAGTCGGGTCAACCAGATCAACCTTGACCAAAGGTTGCACCCACAATCCCCCAAGTTCCTATTCTTGTCAAACATCAAAATACAACTTCTCTATTCTTGTCAAACATCAAAATATACCTCGAGTCAGGTCAACTCGAGTCGGGTCACCCAGGTCAACCTTGACCTAAGGTTGCACCAACACTTACAACCAAAAAGGACATTATCAAAGCCAATGTCCAAAGGGGAAGAAATCGGTCAAGCCTAAAGGAGGAAGCACAAGTCAAGGGGGAGCTCTCAAAAGCAACCCCAAGATATCATTTACTGAACCAACTCCTTTAAATAATGGTAACAAGCATGCTAGTTCTAACTTATATTATTTTAATGCTATTTACAATAAAAATAGGAGGCATGATAGAATTAATGAAAATCATGTGGCTCTTCATGCCAAGACTACCTCACCTAAGGTTAGGAAGGTAGATAAACTAGGCAAGAATACTAAGGACCTTAGTTATAAGCCTAGAAATAGAAATGCTCAAGGATTTAATGATAAATCAAAATCTAGGGATTTATGGAAAGAAAATCAAGTCTTGAGCTTAATGCTTGACAAAATTGAAAAGACCATAAAAAGGATGGAAAGTATCCTTAAGGGGCAAAAAGAGTATAACCTAGGTTTAGGAAACCAAAAGTCATCCAATGCCCATAGAGATTTGGGATATAAACCTAAGGCTAAGAAGGAGGTAGCTTCATATCATAGGGTTTCATATACCTATGAAACTAATCCTAGGTCTAGGAGTCAAGTCAAGGATACAAGGGAAGTTATCCTTAGGAGTATCTTTGCAACAACAAATATGACTAAGACTACTAAGAAGTCAAAGAAAGTCACCAAGAAGGTCACAAGAGAAGCTATCCCTTGAGTTGACCTAGAGAGAGTGACCAAGGCTCTTAATAAGCCTAGAAAGGTCATTAGGAAGGTATCTAGGGAAATTATCCCTAGTGAATACCTAAAACATCCAAGGAGCACCAATAGGTTTTGGGTTCCGATGAGCATATTCTCTACACTATAGATGAGTTTAGAGAGTGTCAACTCTAAATTGGTTAGGGTGATTAACCTAACCTTGATGAAGTTGATACTTGGAGGCATTTTCAAGATTTTTGTTAACCTTTAAAAATGAAGAGGATAAATGGTTACTCTTTGGAATAGTAAAATGTGCCAAAAATTGAGGAATGGGACTTAATTTTAAGTGGCACAAATGAGGAAAACCAAAAGAAATGTCAAGTTGGGTTTTGCCATTTTCTTGAGAAAATGAGGACAAATCTAGGATCAATTTTACGTTTAGCTAAGGATTTAGGATACCTAGATAGAATATCTAGGTATATTTTATTTATGCTAAATTATCATGCTTTGTCTACCCATCATATGTCATGACATCATATTTTGCATTCATGTTTATTATAAAAAAATATAAACATATCATGTCATATCATACATACATCATGTTTCTATAGTATGCTTTCTTTTGAAAATTATTTATTATGATGTATGCCATAAATCATCATGCATTATTTTAACTTTCTTGTGATTAAGGACAATGACATTTACTAACAAGTGATATCCTGGTGGATGTTCATAATTCAAAATACCTAGATAGATATGCATGATCCCTAGTTTAGGGTAAAACCAAAATCTACATCTCACAAAGACTATAAGGTGACTTGTATGTGTTTTAGTACACATTAAATATAAGTGAGATGTTAGGGTGATGAACAAGACTCAAGATATTGATTTAGTGCATCTAGTTGAGTTTTGATTTCATCAAAACACATAGTTATGTGTATTCCAATTATTGGGAAAGCTAATGTACAAGTCATGTGCATTAAGCCCAAAGAACATGGTTGGAATTAGTTTTGAAAATATTTTAAATATACTTTGGAAAACTTTGGTAAAGGCTATCTTTTGATAGTAATCATCATTGAAAAGTTAAACACAAACTTGAAAGAAATATTGAAGTTTTTCCAAGTTTCTAAGTTTGTGTCAATCTTTGAAAATAAAATGTATTTTTTTAGAAAACTATTTTTTCATGATAGTATATACCCTAAATAATGTCTACAACAATGTTCATGATTTTTAGAATTTTTTACAATTTTTGGGGAGTTTCTGAATTTCGTTGAAATTGAATTTTAGGAAATCAGAGCCCCAATCGATCAGCCGATCGATTGGAGGGCCCCAATCAATCAGCCGATCGATTAGGATGTGTTTCCCATGAGCAGTAGCTCACGGAATCGATCAGCCGATCGATCCATTCACTCTTGGATCGATCGGCCAATCGATTTAGAGGCAGTTTCTGCGAATAGAACATCTCTAAATCGATCAGTGGATCGATTGAGCAAGTGTCAATTGATTGAGTCACAACCCAATCGATTGAAAAGGCTGATTTTGGCTGAGAAAGTCTGATTTCAACACTTTAAGCCATATTTAGCCTCTTTAACCACTCCTAAAATCTTGGAATACATTTGTATACATTTAGGGTAGTTTTCATGATGAAAACAAGGAGAAATGGTTAAGGAACACTAGATTGAAGTTTAGGATGAGGTTAGTTTCAACATTGAATCTTTTAAACCTCAAAACTTTAAATTTTTAGGTTTCCTAAAGATTTAGGAACTCCAAGTCATTGTTGGTGCAATGACAGAAGTTTGAAGCATGTTTTTAGGGAGAGCTACTCTTTAAAAACATGGAAATATTTTTTCGAAACCATTGAAGGTGGTAAATCCTTCATTTGGGAAAATGCTCAAGGTTGAGCATTGGGGACAATGGAAGATTGGATATCTTCATTGTAGAAAAGGAGTGTGCTCAAGGATAAGCATTGAATATAATAAAGGGTATGAGACCTTCATTGTGTTATTGTGAATAACATGTGAGGTTGTGAACAACGTTGAGTAACTCTTCAGGGGGAGAGTTTTTGATGGGTGCCAATAGAAGGAGAAATGGAAGGTTTAAGTTAGGTCTTTGCCCCTCAAGGAAAGTTTATGGGAGAATGTAGGGTATAAATTATGCCTTCATTATCCAAAGGGAATTGGCATGAAGAATAAGTTGAGGCTATGAGATTAGCCTAACTTAAAGGTATTGTCAAACATCAAAAAGGGGGAGATTGTTAGTGCAATATCCCCTAGGTCAGGTTGACCAGGTTGACTAAGCTTGAGTTGGCTCAAGCTTGAGTTTTGATGTTTGGATTTTGATGTTTGACAATACATAGAGATTGCAAATGCAATCATCTGATTGGGGTGATTGTTGATACAATTCCCCTTTGGTCAAGAACTGACCAGTTTGATATGAAGAAGAGTCAAGTAGGTTAAGGTTGACCGGATACTTGACTGATAAAGTCCTAACTAAAGGTTAGGCAAGGGAAAATCCTGGTGAGTGAAGTCAGGTGAAAGACCTAGTGAGTGAAGCTAGGCAATTAGAAATTCCTGGTGAGTGAAGCCAGGTGAAAGATCTAATGAGTGAAACTAGGTAGGTGAAAGTCTCGATAAGTGAAGCCGGGCAGATGGAAAATCCTGCTGAGTGAAGCCAAGTGAAAATCCTAGTGAGCGAAGCTAGGTGAAAGTTCTAGTGAGTAAAGCTAGGCAGATAGAAAGACTTGGTGAGTGAAGCCAGGCACGTGGAGATCCAGGTGGATCAAGGTTGATCGGACACCTGGTGTTGGGAGACTTAAGTAGGCCAAAGGATTGACCGGATATTTGGTACGAGGAAATCCATATGGGTCAAGGGTGACCGAACATCTGGTGGAAGTCCAAGTGGGTTATGGAGGACCGAACACTTGGCACGAGGAGAAAAGTCCAAGTGGATCAAAGGATTGACCGGACACTTGATGAAGAAGTCTCGATAGGTCAAAGTTGACTGGATGCTAGGCATGAGGAGTCCCAACAGGTCATGGTTTACCGGATATTGGGTTTGGGAGCCCTAAACTTGACTCGGGTAAGCTAGGGTTAGTCAATTTGATCAAGTGATCAAATTGGACCGAGCCCAATCTATCAGTTTGTCGATTGGGCACAGTGCTATGACAAACAACATTCCAATCAATCAGTTGATCGATTGGGAAGAATTGTTGTGAGCACAGAACGGTCCCCAATCAATCAGCCGATCGATTGGGCACCGCCAATCGATCCGCTGATCGATTGGAGATTGGAAATCACATGTGACGCGAGAGAGCTGAATTGATCGGCAGATCGATTCATGCCACTTTCCAGAGAGCACAGAAAAAGGCTGAATCGATCAACCGATCGATTCAGCCTCCCCAATTGATCGACCGATCGATTGGGAGACGGTCGTTGCGCATGATAAAGTCATTGGTGAGCATCTTCCTCCGCAATTCTTCCTCTCCACTTCTTATGATCTCTCTCATAGATTCACGTCAGTTCTTGAAACTTTCTTGGAGCAAAGTGTTGCTACACTTCCAAGGTCAAGAGACGTTCCACAAGAAGAAGAAGCAAATTAGGGTTTTATATTATAAATCTTGTCAGATTTCATTTGTATTTTGCTTTTCTTTCTTCTTGTTGTATTGAGAGTTTATACAAGGCTTTTCTGCCTTCGGTAGTTACCGAGAATGAGTGTTTTTTTGGTGAAGAGTGCTCGTATGTGTGAACCTTAGACTCGTCACCTCTTCTTGAGGTGGATACCATGTAAATCCTTCGTGTTAGTGTTGTGAGTCTTGTTTCAAGTCTTTCAGCTGCATATCAACAACAACGAAAAAAGCAACAAAGTGCGACGAGCTATTCACCCCCCCTAGCTACAACAGTAACAAAGATTCCCAGGGCAGACAATCAGAGAGCAGATGAATTAGCCAAAATGGCCAGCTCTTTGACTACTTGGGTTATGGATAAGTTGATAGCCTAGAGTTTCCTGATAGTTCAGATCGACCTACAAAACAACTTGGAAGAGACAATCGACTGGAGAGCCCCAATAATCATTTATCTTCAATAAGGTCTCTTACCTGCCAATGCTGAAGTAGCCAGATCAATTAGAAAGAGAGCTCATATGTATACATTGATCGGGGATCAATTATATAAGCGGACATTCTCTTGACCAATACTCAAACGCTTAGGCTTGAACATGGCAGAGTATGCCCTGCAAGAAGTTCACCAGGGATGTTACGGTAATCACGTAGGAGGAAGGACGCTAGCCCGAAAAGTATTGCTGGTCGGATATTTTTAGCCCACTTTGCATAGAGATACCCAACGGTTGGTGGACACTTGCCTCTCTTGCTAAAAGCATCAAAACCTGACCCATCGGCCGATCGAGATTTTAAAGATCTCAATAGTCTCTTGTCCCTTTGACCAATGGGGTATGGATATCGTGGGACCTTTCCCCATAGCTCTTGGGCAAAGGTGATTTTTACTCATCCCGATAGATTACTTCTCCAAGTGAGTGGAGGTAGAGGCCCTAGCCAGGATAATGGAGGGAGCCATTATCCAGTTCCTATGGAAGAATATTTTATGCTGATTTAAAATCCTGCATAAATTGGTCTCAGACAATGGGAGGTAGTTTCAAGGGCATAAGCTCCAGGAATGGTGTCAGGGGTTTGGTATCACCCAGGTCTTCACTTCTGTGTCATATCCTTAGAGCAATGGACAGACCGAGGTCACTAACAGGGAGATAGTCCGGGGCTGAAGGTCACGTTGGATCACGTGGGTGGCAATTGGGTGGAAGAGCTTCCCAGCATCCTTTGGGCATACCGAATGACTCCACGAGAAAGTATAGGGCTCACTCCCTTTCATCTCGTCTACGGTAACGAAGCAGTCATGTCGGTCAAGGTTGGGGTTCCATCCTTCCGGCGGTTACTGTATGGCCTTAAGAATGCCGAGCGGCGGCTTCTAGAGCTAGATCTTATCAATGAACCCTGCGAGAGGATGATCGCTCGATTAATCGCATATCGACAACGGACGCGACAAAACTATGATAAGAAGGTGATCCCCCACTTCTTCGGAGAAGGGGATTTGGTGGAAAAGGATTAGACCGGTAGGGAAGGTAATTAAGCTAGCACCTCAGTGGGATGACTCTTATAAGGTCATTAAAAAATTAGTGTCTAGTGCCTATTACCTATAGGACGCTCAGGGTAGAAAGTTGGAATTCCCATGGAGTGCTAATTACCTTCAACCTTATCATATTTGAAAATGTTACTCTTTGTACTAACAGTTGTTTGAGAGAAAGAGCCTAGATCGGGAAGTAAGCACTACTGGCATGGGCACTAAATGAGCTATCGGATAACCTGGCCTGGATTATGTTTAAATCTTATAGGAGGTCACGAAAACTAAGGCACTCTTGATAAAGTCCTTAAGGGCCTTATCAGGTCCCAATTCCTCTCTCCCAGTGGAAGCCACCAGTTGGACTCCTCTAGACCTAGACTGACAGTTCGGACCTAGTCAAGTAGAGATATGAAAATCTCAATTGTGAGTAGCTTGCGCAACTCTTAGTATAATAAGTGCCACCTTAACTTACGCTCACTCGAGGACCCGAGCTAAAAAGCATCCTTGCGATGAGACCTGACCTAAGGAAAAGTCATGAGGCATGCATAGAAAGTAGGAACGCGAGAGGCAGAAACGAGCTTTCATGAATACATAAATAAGTAATAGATGCACTATACAGAGAATCATTTGAACTCTAAAAAAATATCATCGGGCATTTATTTAATGATTCAATGATCGTCCAGGAAGTCCTCTGGAGGGTCAGACGACAGATACCCTCCTTCCTTAACCTACTGGACTACTCATATTGCCCCATAAGCTAGCGATCGGACGAAGCGATCTCATACTTGGGAATCAAATTCTAGAGAGCACAGGTACTCCTCTCGATTGGTCTGAAGGCAATCGCTCTCCTCCACTTTATAAGATTCCAAGGCAATAGCAGAGTTAGACAGGGCAGAGCGGACTTGAGATAGCTCCATCTGTAAGGAACCCAGTTCTGTGGTCTGGGATTCCAAATCTTTTCGGTAGTCCATCAGGAGCTGGTCTTTGGCATTGAGCTCATTAGTCTAGTGGTTTATCTCTTGCTTGTGCGTGAACTTAAGGTTGTCTAGAGACTCTGTCTGCCAGGCTAGTCCCAACAATGTCTTCTCCTTGAGGGCTAGCTCCTCATGGTACCTAGCGTTGGCTGTCTAGTAGAGGGCTTCAAGTTTTTTCTTACCATCCCGTAGAAGACTAGATTCCAGTAAGGCTTCACTAAGAGTTTGTTCTTGGGCTGCATTTAACTTCTTCAAAGACTCCACTTCCGCCTTAAGTTTGCACACTTCCGGAGTGGAGTCAGAAGGATGGGATTCCAGGTCTTCAATACAATCTTTCAGGATTTTGTTTTGTTGGTACATGTTCATGGACACTTGGCTCAAGTGCAACCCCTCAGCACAAAGCTAGCCATAAAGAAGATCAGTCGAAATCGGAAGGGAAGAGCAATAAAGGAAGGTGAAGGCTTATCGCAATAGAGTTTTCAGAGAATAGGTCTACTTTGTCGGGAAGTGAAAGGGCATCTAGCTGCTCCACAGATTCCTTCCAAGCGTTCGCAGTTTTCCCCACAGCAAAATGGTGCCGGCATAAGGAAGGGGATTTCATGCAGACCCCACTGGGAAGGCATAGTGTCGTGAAAGCGAAATAGTCACACTCTAGAAGAGCTAGGAGTAGTCCCACTGGTAACAGGACGGGTAGAAGTGGAAGATTAAGGAGAGGAAGGCCTAACAGGGGCAGCTGGTGAAGGTCGCCTCTCTAGAGCGCTCTTCCCCTGATCGATCGGGGCTTTCCCTCGGTCAGACACTGTTTTATCTTCCAGAAGAACAGTAGAGCCGCCCGAAGGTCTGGACTCTTAAGCGAGGGTGGACGCAGGATGGGGTGCTGGGTAGCTGGGGAGTCTTCCATAGGCTTGTGCCTCGATCGATGCGCGAGCGGCTGCTCATTTGAATCTGACTCTTCTTCTGTGGTCCGGGGGCAACGAGTGTGAGAAGCAAGTGGAGTTTTTCGAGTAGGAATAGGAGTACAGCAGATGGGCCATGTCGCTTGGGGGTTGGAAGGGCGAGAGGTAGAAGTACCTGGGGCCATCCGGGTAGCCTTCAAAACAGAGTATCGAGCGCTCAATCGGCCAAAATTATTCACCCTCGGTGATTTATTTCCAGAGCACTCAATGGAAGAGGCCTAATCGTAGACGCTCGGGTCAGAATAAGAAGGCATAAGAGACCTAAAGTCGGGATAGTACTTAACTAGAGAGCACGACAGCTCTGATAGCACAAAATTTAGCCCAAATAGATACAGGACATCCTTCGTCAGTAGCACACGCAAATCAAAGTGTCAGGCCACTAGTTGCACTGATGCCTCCATGAATGCGGGGTTTGAGTGATAGTCTCCCAGAAAGGGCACAGAAGGGAGAGTGGTCTGGTACTTGGTTGGCCACTCTATGATAGAGGGAAAGCAAAGGAAAAATACCTATCTTTCCACTCTGGCTCTGAGGAGGGTAAAGGAGTGAAAAAGGTAGTCCTGGAGCGAGCCTAGAAAAGAAAGAGGCCTTCACTGTGGCGACGAGGGGTAAAAAAATAGTAAAATGGGCAAGGAGTCCAGCGGATGTCGCACAAGTTACAAATAAGGATGAACCAGCATAAAATTCGGATGGAATTAGGAGTGAGATAAGAAAGGGAAATGTGGAAATAGCAGCTTACGTCGGAGAAAAAGAGGTGGATGGGAAAACGAAGACCTACTATGATCTGCTCCTTAAAGAAAGCTACATAACCTTGAGGAGGTTGGTAAAAGCGATGGATCTCGGAGGGTATGATAATATGCATGGCAGTGAACACTTCATACGCGAAACGAAGATCGTCTAGATCTATGCCGCTAAAGGTCAACACTCCGGGAGCGTATTTAGACTCTAGCAGGTCCATGAAGAATTTACACAAGGGAGCGAGGAAGGCAAAGGCAAGAAGAGAGGAAAGAAGGGAAGACGCCTCTAGCTATAAGCGACAAGTCCCGAAGAAAAGGCGAAGGGGACTATTTATAGCTAGTAGAAGGGGCGTAAGGTATGGGGCCTCGACATCAGCACCAATCATATGATCATAGTAGAAGTGGATGATGTTAAGAGGTTATGTCAATCGTTGGATCATCATAAAAAATCGCACCAAAGTTTTGAAGAAGGGAAGCAGATAGCCACGTGGTAGAAGGAGAATGGAAGCCTTTATGACATCGAAAATATGCGAGGCTACAGTAATCCTGCTCGGGCAAGTAGGGCGACTCTGGAATCCCAGGACTTCACGACCAGGCGGTCGATTGACAGTGACATAAGGCGACCTGCCCAGGAAAAGAGAGTGACTGATGTTCCTAATTAGGAAATAGTACCTACTCGGGCAGATGGGTCGACCAGGCATCCACTGAGTGGTTAGTCACTTAGCTTATCACTTAGCCATAAAAGGGGTAATGAAAAAGGGCCTTGGGTAGACCTCACAGACATTAAAGCAACACAGTTCACTAACAACATATCCAATACCATAATCATAGTGCAAAGGTTTAATAGAAAATCTAAGACATTACATCATTGAGTAGAGGAAGATAGCTGCAGGATGCGCTAGACTATTCAAAAGTGGGAAAGGCCTCTTCAGGGAGCTCGCTGAGTAGGTTGTTGGTCCCTTGGCCGACCGGCTAAAGGGAGGTGAATAGCCTGCACAAAAATAAATGTAACCTTTTTCGATCTTTTATAGCTTAGTTAAATAAAACACTTGCATAAAAAGAATTAAGAAATTAAATAAAGAAAAAGAGGCACAATCAATTTACTTGGTTACAATTGGAGAGATTGTTAATCCAAGGAAGTTAATAGCTCACTAAAGTCTCCTTCGAGTGGAGAAGCCTCTTACATCAATCATAGATCAAAAATAGAAAGCTAAACTCAAACAAAACTAATCACAAGTGTTGTTTCTCTAATTTCTTGTTCTTCTTAGCTTCTGGGACTAGAGTTGTATTTATAGCCCTGATCGGGGCGCCTGGAAGAGTTCCAAGCACCTGGAGGAGAATAAAACTTTATCTCTGCCATAACGGATCTCGTTTGACTCGATCCGGATAAAGATCACGGTCCGGGCACCCAGAGTCTGGTGAGTCCGGGCGCCCGTACCAAGAAGGTCAACACCCTGTTGACTTTCGATCCCGATCTTCTGCTCCGGTTCCGCTCGCCTTGGTCTGGGTCTTCCGCTCTGGCTCCGCTGACTTGGGTGATCTCGGCCATCCGGAATAGGGCTCACCTGACCCCAACTTCCATCCTTCGAGCAAGCTTCCGCTCAGGCTTCTCGTCCCTCAGAAATACTGCGCGTCTCCTTCTCATCTGCCCGCGTACTTTTTCGCAGCACCTCATCCCTCGAATGCACTGAGCCCATCGGCTCTCTCCCGTACTGTCCTTCTCACTAACTGTGTCTTTTTTTTTACTTCCTATGCTCCTAAGCTCCTACATACTTAGACACAAAGTTAAACGCTAATAGGACCTAACCTGACTTGGTTGATCACATCAAAACTATATTGGGGTATCAACAATCTCCCCCTTTTTGAAGTGATCAAACCCAAGTTAAGTTAGGATAAATAAATAGCAGTTAAAAAAATTATTAGTACAAAAAAAAAAACTTAAGTGCAAAAATTAAAATTGGAAATACTACCCTCCTCTTACACTTAATCCCTCTTTTGATCACATTAAAAATGGGATACCAAAAAAAATTCCACTTAATAATGATAAAAGGTCTAAGGTTTACTAAAAATAAATATGAAAGTTTTAAAAAAAAACTCTTGAGTGTAAAAAAACTTTCTAAGTGTTAAAAAAACTTGCAAGATAAATAATTAAAAGAAAACTTTAAGTTTTTCATGTATATAAGTGATTTTTTTAAATCTATTTTTGGAAAACATTAAAAGCATTTTAATTAAACGTTTATCAGTTAGTCAATTAAATATTCATTTCATTAATTGGCTTTCAGGCTATGGCGAGGCACAAGGCCTTCTTAGTTATTGTAGCAACAACCACTTTCTAGACAAAACCTTTTAAAGAAATTTAAACATTTAATTTTCTCTCTGAAAATCCTATTAAAAAAATTTTAATTTATGTAAAATTTTAGAATCCAATATTGGTTCCTTCCAATTTAATCATAAATTTCTTAGGGATATATTTCGTTGATAATTTTCTAATTTGGCCCTAATGATATCTGAGATGTCAGCTTAGTCCATTATAATTTCCAGTTTGTTGAACATTTGAGCATGCATTATTTTTCAAGTTTTCTACTTATGTTCTCAATTTATCATTTTTCGATTTCAATTTATCAAAATCTTATAATAGACATGATTTAGCTAAAATTAATTTTAACTCTTTATTTTCTTTTTCCAACCTGCAATAATTTTTTGATAATACTTTAACGAACTTGAATAACTTATCAGGAGTAAGAGATAGTACCTGATTTAACTCATCAATCCCGTTATCCATAGCTCTCCCTGAAGTGCTGCTTTCTTCCGATGTCACTCCCCCTTCATCGATGTTTTGAATGTTGATTTCGGACGAGCTTGCTTCGTTTTCATCTTCTTTATGACTTGCCACTAGCACAAGTCCGGCAATGACTTTAATCTATGATTCGGATGACGTTTAATCCCATGTCGCCTTTAGGTTCTTGTACTTGTTTGTTTGGACGAGCTTTTTGTTTTTGCCCTTGTCCTTGTTCTTCAATTTAGGGCAGTTGTCATTTACGTGTCATTCTTCATCGCAGTGGTAGCATCTGATCCTTCTTCTTTTTCTACACTGCAGATGATTAGATTTTCTAGATTTAAATAATTTTTTAAATTTACGTGCCATTAGCGTCATTTCATCATCATCGAGAGAGGATTCTGAATCTTGTTTGTCCATCTTTGCTTTTAAGGCAATGTTGTGTTTCGGCTCCTTCTTCGAATATACACATCTTGTTTCATGGACATCAAAAGTTAAAAATAATTCTTCTAAAGTAACAGATTCTAGATCCTTAGAGATATAATAGGTATCTACTAATGATGCACATTCCGTATTTCTAGGGAATGTATTAAGTGCATACCTTAGTGAATCTCAGTTGCTTACCTTTTCCCCGAGATTTGTGAGTCTGGTGATGAGCTCCTTGATCCTTGAGTGAACGTATGCAACTGTTTCACCTTCATCTAGTTTGATATTGCTGATCTGGTTTATGAGCATATCCCGTCTCATGAGTTTCTCCTCCGAGGTTCCTTCATGTAGTTCTAGGAATTTTTCCCAGAGCTCCTTGGCAGACTCGTAGGCTCCGATTCTGTTGACTTCTTGTGGCGGTAATAAGCTCAGCAGATGGAATTCTACTTTCCTGTTTACCACAAAGTCGGCTTGCTCCTTCTTCGTCCATTGATATTCTTCTTTACCTTCAGGTGCTACAAAATTGAATTTCATTATTAAAAGTAATTCAAAATCAATTTTTAAAAAATACCTCCATTTCTTTTTTCCAGCTCGCGAATTCCCCCTCGAATTTTGGTGGATAGATACTCAGTCTGGCCATCTTATGTGCTTCGTTTGGCAATTAGTCCTCTTGAAGCTGTTGAGCTCTGATACCACTTGTTAGTCCTTTGGGCGACCGGCTAAAGGGGGGTGAATAGCCTGCACAAAAATAAACACAACCTTTCTCGATCTTTTATATCTTAGTTAAATAAAACACTTGCATAAAAAGAATTAAGAAATTAAATAAAGAAAAAGAGGCACAATCGATTTACTTGGTTACAACCGAGGAGGTTGTTAATCCAAAGAAATTAATAGCTCACTAAAGTCTCCTTCGGATGGAGAAACCTCTTACAACATTCACAGCTCAAAAATAGAAAGCTAAACTCAAACATAACTAATCACAAGTGTTGTTTATCTAATTTCTTGTTCTTCTTAGTTTCTGGGACCAAGGTTGTATGTATAGCCCTAGTCGAGGCGCCTGGAAAGGTTCCAGGCACCTAGAGGGGGATAAAACTTTATCCCTGCCGCAACAGATCGCGTTTAATGTGATCCAAATAAAGATCATAGTCCGGGCGCCTGAAGTCTGGTGAGTCCTTGCGCTCGGACTGGGTCTGAGCGCCCTGACCAAGAAGGTCAACAGTTTGTTGACTTTCGATCCCAGTCTTCTGCTCCAGTTCCGCTCGCCTTGGGTCAGGTCTTCCGCTCCGGTTCCGCTCGCTTAGATGATCTCATCCATCCAGAATAAGGTTCACCCGAACCCAACTTCCGGCCTTCGAACAAACTTCCACTCCGGCTTCTCGCCCCTCGAAAACGTCGTGCGCCTCCTTCTCGTCTGCCTGCGTACTCTTCCTCAGCATCTCGTCCCTCGAGCGTACCGATCGGCTCTCTCACGTGTCATCCTTCTCGCTAACTGCATCTTTTCCTCGACTTACTGTGCTCCTAAGCTCCTACACACTTAGACACAGGATTAAACACTAACAGGACCTAACCCGACTTGGTTGATCACATCAAAACTATCTTTGGGTACCAACATAGGTGGGTGCAATCTAAGAAATCTTCAAAAGGATTTGATCGCAACAGACCCTTCTCTTAAAGCTGCAATAGGCCCCCTTCGCCGCCATAGCATAGCATTTGATCGATAAGGCAGTCTACCATAGCCCCAAAATCCTTGGAAGATAAGAAGGAGGTCTTATGGGTTGCGATGCGAGAGTCCTTCCCCACCTGGTAATCCTTCAGCTCTTCTTGGGCCTTGCACCCCTCATCTCGAGCTCCAGCCAACTCTTGGCGAGCAGCCGCCGCCTCAGTTTTAGCTGCCAAAAGTTTTGCTCGCAAAGACTTGAGTATAGCCTGAGTTACATCCACTTGTTTTTGAAGGGCGGCTTCTCGATCAGCGCTAGCGGATAGGTCAGTCATTTTAGCTGCTAGCTTTGTTCGTAGGGAGGCATGCGCCTCCTGAAGGTCCAGTAGTTGAGAGGAGAGGTTGGTAACCTCTGTGTCCTTCGCCTTTAGGACGACCAAGATTTGAACTCGCCTCAAGTCCTCAGACTTAAGCTTAGCAGCGTTGGTCTTTAGGGCGACCTCCAGGGATTTCACCTTATCGAACCCAACACGGGTAAAGTCCCTGGCGATCCGAGTTTGGTTCTCCGCTGTTTGCAAGTGAGATTGTACCAAACTCTTCGGGGTCATGAGATCTAAAATCTGACCCACTATCGTAGGGGACGCCAGTTCTTGAATATGAGCCCTTAAGGACTCATTTTCTTGTCGCAGGCCAACCATAAACTAAGAAATGCTCAGCTCCATAACGTAGGTCTGCAAATAGCACCAGATCAGCAAAAGTTCGAGGAAATGAAAAGGGAGTAGTGAAAACTTACCGACACCATCTGTTGGGAAAATGCATCAGACAAGTCCAACTATGGGCTTTCCAAAATCTGGTTGGTCGTGCTCTTTCACGAGTCGACCAAGGCGCCATGTAGTTGCACCTGGCCGTAGTTGGGGGGAATGCCGGAGGAAGGAGTTGTGCCTAACACTTGGATGGATGGTAGCTAGAAGGAGGAAGTAAATGCATACCACCCCTTCAAGTGATCCTTGGAGTGGGAGGAAGGCGTAGGAGCTACCGATGACGGTTGGTCCATGGACGTTAGAGGTAGAGAGGGTGTGGAAGTCACGAGCTGGCCCCCCAGACAGGAGGATGTCTGGTCCGTGGCTTGAGTAGGGACTAGAGAGGAGGTTGCGGCCTCTGAGGAGACGAGAGTGTTGATCCGGGAAGGAGTTGTAGTCTGGATAGATACCCGCAGAAATGGCGGCCTCTTGGGGGAGGACTGGACTGAAGGAGTCACATGTCACCTCTTGCGTTCAAGGCTCAAGGGACGCTCGGCTGCTGGAGAAGAAGTCCTCTCACTGGACATAGCAGCGGTCGAAGGTCCCACAGAAGGGCAAGATTCTTCTTCAGGAACCTCATGTTCTCCCATTTGTTGGGAGGAGGCTCCTGCTGAAGCACTGACCGAGGGAACCTCCTGGCCAGCCATAATCTCTCTTCT
Organism: Zingiber officinale; assembly: GCF_018446385.1. Classification (NCBI taxonomy): domain Eukaryota; kingdom Viridiplantae; phylum Streptophyta; class Magnoliopsida; order Zingiberales; family Zingiberaceae; genus Zingiber; species Zingiber officinale. The sequence goes on along the minus strand of NC_056001.1, from coordinate 102,232,480 downwards.
GTGCTTCCGCAAAATGTCACTAGCAAGCGTGGAGGAATCGAGGGCAAAGGCTCTAAACATGATGAATTCTGCAAATGACAAAAAATACCTCAGTTAGTGAAGATAGGAGGGAAGAGTTTCTTGATCTTACTAAAAGGTGCGGTCAAGGGAATCTGGATGGGACTCAAGCCAAAGATGTACAACACACTCTCCAACAGCAAGGAAGGGAGTTGGAGCTGCACCTCAGCCAGTTCTCAGAAGTAGTGAAGTAATCGGGTATGTGTTGATGGTCGCTTAACTCAAAAGGAGGAGGAAGACCTGAGCGCCACTCAATGGGCCAAGCCACAGGATCAGGTAGTTGTACATAGAAAAAATGAGACTTCCAGACTGTATTTGAAGAAGGCATGCCCATGAAGAACTTACACCTGGGTCAAGATTGCACCATAAAAACGCCGGGCTCCTATCATTTGAGGAAATAGAAATGGTGAAAAAGTTGAGGAGTCAAAGGAAGGTCATATAGACGGCATAGAATTACCATCCCACACACATAACAGAAGACATTAGGAGCAAATTGGGACAAGGGGATACAAAAGTACTGACTTAACTCTAAAAAGAAAGAGGGGATAGGGAAACACAGACCCCCAAGAAGTTGATCTCAGAAGAAGGTCACACAACCAGGAGGAGGATGGCAAGGATGATCATCAGACCCAGGAATGTAAAAGGTGTAGTCGTCAGAAAGTTTCAGGCTAGCCTGCACCGACTTAAGATCGCTCCTATCAAAATTGGAGTGGAAGAAGGCATGCCAGGGGACTAAAGTGTCTCTGGCCATAATCTGAAAATTGCATAAGCAAGAGAAAAGGAAAAGGAACACTTACGAAAGAAATGCACGAACACTAAGGCAAGCAAGCAGGGAAGAAGAAGTATTGATGAATAATCATTCGATGCCTTTAGGGCTTTTAAACTAAACCCACTAAGGGGCATAGGGATACGATCCGAACAATCAAAATGGCACTGCGAAGGATAACCGTGAGATTGCCAGAGGGGGAGCACTATTGAGTTTCGTGCGAAAAGTGTGTGTCGACTGTCGTACCAAAGGAAACCAGTCAAACACGTGTCATTTTCCTATGGCATGACATTTATGATGGAAAAGATAGGGAAATCATGAGGCTGATTTGGTGAAACTGGTGTCATGCCTCGAAGACCAAGAATTCCATGCAGTTACCTTGGGAATAGGTGTAGAAGGCAGCGGGAAACATTGATCATAATTTGATGTTTCACCCCAATCTTGAAATCAGAGTAAGATTCAAATTTAGCCAAGGCCCAATGACCGAGCGGGAGCTATGACTACAGGTTACTCCAAAGGCCACAGAAGATAAGTCCATAAGTGACCAACGACCTCTCGGTCGGCGTTCCAGACTCTCACCCCAACGCGAGTTATATGTGAGCATGCTCTCACGACTAACGACCTCTTGGTCGACTTTCCAGACTCTTGCCCTAGCGCAAATTATAAGTGAACATGCTCTCACAACCAACAACCTCTCGGTCAACTTTCCAGACTCTCACCCCAGCGTGAGTTATAAGTGAGCATGCTCTCACGACCAACGACATTTCGGTTGACATTCCAGACTCTTGCCCCAACGTGAGTTATAAGTGAGCATTGTTAGGATCGTTCGTACTCGGCTAGAGAGGGGGGTGTGAATAGCCGACCCCAATCTTTCGCGTTTCTTCCTATGATTAGGTTAGTGCAGCGGAAATACAACGTAGAAAGAAAACAGGAGAAGAAAGACAAACCATATAACGAGGTTCGGAGATGAACTCCTACTCCTCGGCATGTCCGTAAGGAGGACGAAGCCTACCAATCCGTCGGTGGATGAGTCCCCGGAAACCCGGCTAATAGATACTCGTGGGTGGAGAAACCTCGCCACAATAACTCGCAACAGCAAGATAGAATACAAGGAATACAAGAAGTAAATACAATGAATGTAACAATACAAGCTTGCCTTCTTGTCGTCGACTGAAGTCCTGGAAGCAACAACTTCACGGACGAATGCCAACAAGCAGCTCAGCCGAAAGAAGCTCACGCGGGGCTTCGGAAGTGAGCTCAACAAAGCTTGAGCAGCAGAAGAACAGAAGTTCTAAGGAGGAAAAGAAAGAGAGTTACGCACTGAAGATGCCCTCGTCTCCTTATACCGCGAAGAAACAGTGAAGAAACTAGCCGTTGCGTCTAGCGACTAGAACCTGATCGATGCGTGGACCGATCGGGCAACATCTGATGGTGCGGATCGATCGGAAGAACTTCGCTTCCATCCGATCGGTCCATGGACCGATCAGAAGCTACCTGATCGGTCCACGGATCGATTCTCGATCGGTCCGTAGACCGATCGAGCTTCTCTTCTCGCTAGTTTGCCATCTCCTTCGATCGGTCTCGGACCGATCGAGATAACCATCGATAGCATCTCGATCGATCGATCGGTCACCAGACCGATCAGATGAGCCATGTATCATTGGATCGGTCTGCAGCCCGATCCAAACTTCTCAGCCCTAAACCTAAGGCTTCCACACCAACATCCGGTCAACCTTGACCTGTTGGTACATCATGCCTAGCATCCGGTCACTCCTTTGACCTGCTAGCACTCCCCGCTAAGTGTCCGGTCAATCCCTTTGACCCACTTAGACTTTTCCACACCAGATGTCCGATCATCCTTGATCCATCTGGATTTTCCTCTTGCCCGGCTTCACTCACCAGGACTTTTACCTGGCTTCACTCACCAGGATTTCCACACTGCCTAACATCCCAGTTAGGACTTTCCCACTGCCTGGCTTCACTCACCGGGACTTTCCACCTGCCTAACATCCCAGTTAGGACTTTCCCTCGTGCCAAGCTCCCTGCTTGGACTTCTCCGTGCCAAGTCTCCATACTTGGACTTTTCCAGTGCCAAGTCTCCATACTTGGACTTTTCCCGTGCCAAGTCTCCGCACTTGGACTTTTCCAGTGCCAAGTTTCCATACTTGGACTTTTCGCGTGCCAAGCTCCCTGCTTGGACTTTTCCCCGTGCCAAGTCTCCGTACTTGGACTTTTCCAGTGCCAAGTCTCCATACTTGGACTTTTCGCGTGCCAAGCTCCCTGCTTGGGCTTTTCCCGAATCAGGTCAACCAGGTCAACCTTGACCTAAGGTTGCACCTACAATCTCCCAAACACCTATTCTTGTCAAACATCAAGAATACAACTCTCTTCTCGTCAAACATCGTCAAACATCAAAACACAACTCGAGTCAGGTCAACTCGAGTCAGGTCAACCAAGTCAACCTTGACCTAAGGTTGCACCAACAAGCATGCTCTCATGACTAACGACCTCTCAGTTAGCATTCCAGACTCTCATCCCAGCGCGAGTTATAAGTGAGCAGGCTCTCACGACAACGACCTTTCGGTCGACTTTCTAGACTCTCGCCCCAGCGCGAGTTATAAGTGAGCATGCTCTCACGACCAACGTCCTCTCAGTCGGTGTTTTAGACTCTCGCCCCAATGCCAGTTATAAGTGAGCATGCTCTCACGACCAATGCCTCTCGGCCAGCATTCCAGACTCTCACCCCAACACGAGTTATAAGTGAGCATACTCTCACGACCAACGGCCTCTCGGCCAACTTTCCAGACTCTCGTCCTAGCGCGAGTTATAAGTGAGCATGCTCTTACGACCAACGACCTCTCAGTTGGTGTTCTAAACTCTCGCCCCAATGTGAGTTATAAGTGAGCATGCTCTCACGACCAACGGCCTCTCAGCCGATGTTTCAGACTCTCGCCCCAGTGCGAGTTATAAGTGAACATACTCTCATGACCAACGACCTTTCGGTCGGCGTTCCAGACTCTCGCCCTAGCGCGAGTTATAAGTGAGCGTACTCTCAAGACCAACTGCCTCTCGATCGGCATTCCAGACTCTCGTTCTAGCACTAGTTATAAGTGAGTATGCTCTCACGACCAACGACTTCTCGGTCGGCTTTCCAGACTCTCTCTCTAACGTAAGTTATAAGTGAGCATGCTCTCACAACCAACGGCCTCTCGGCTGGCATTCCAGACTCTCGCCCCAGCACGAGTTATAAGTGAACATGCTCTCACAACCAACGACCTCTCGATTGACTTTCTAAACTCTCGCCCTAGTGCGAGTTATAAGTGAACATGCTCTCACGACCAACGACCTCTCGGTTGGCTTTCCAGACTCTCGCCCCAGCGCGAGTTATAAGTAAGCATGCTCTCACGACTAACGATCTCTCGGCCGGCTTTCCAGACTCTCGCCCCAGCGCGAGTTATAAGGGAGCATGCTCTCACAATCAATGACCTCTCAGTCGGGCTACTAACTCCCACCCTGACGCAAGGTTTGAGCTAGCATTGCTCTTGCGAACACTTGCCAACAACCTGAGCATTGGATCGTATTCATCTGCTCCAACATCGCCAGGCCAATGGCAATACTATGACTCGCCACCTTCACTGGGTCAATAGCAGCACGGTGATAAGGATACCGGTTTCAGTCTTTGTAAAGATAATCAGCTACACGAGTATGCTAGGGTCTAGTCAGTTAGACTTGAGAATCTTTCGACTAGACTTAGAGGGGAGGCTTGTGATACGGTGCATAAAGGTGGAGCTTGATAAGGCCATGCAATCAAATGTCAAGGGAACGTGAGGATAGTCAATAGTCAAGGGAACGTGGCAGTCAACAATTAGGAGAAAGAGGGAGTTAGACCGCCTCACGTCATCGGCCGCATAATTCCTGGTCGGGCATAAACAGGGCTGGTACCCAGATCTGAGACATAAGATAGACATCTGAACAATCATCTTGAGCTATCTGTAGCTAAACCCGAGCAAGATAGAAAGCGCTAAGTGACAACAATGTCAGGGAATCGTAATCTTCTGTCAGAGAATAACTGTCAAACGTTAGGGAATATTCCAGTGGTCTGCTACTACCTGCGAATAGAATCTTCCTTCTACCAATAGGAGGTCACCGTACATCCTCTCTCACTCGACAGACCCTGACACCCGACATTCTCTGACAAAATACAGACTCTGAAGGTACACAGCGTCATATAAAAAGAGAGGTCATTTTCCTTAGCAAGGTACGTATACATACACACTCATCTTTAATAGTTCCTTTTCTATCGTACATTGTTCTTATGGGGAAAAAGAACATTACTTGAACATCAGAGGACCTTCACTGAAGATTTTTTCCTAGTTTCATGTCTCTATTATTCTGGGTACTTGTCTATGTATGTGCAAAATTCGTTTGCCACTAGTTCTCGTACTATATATATCGGAAAATTCCAAATAAGGGTTAACTTTTTTGAACAGGTATACATCGGATGCATCAAAGTTATCTTTCTGACAATATCAATGTTATCTCTGTCGACCTCTGACTCAAATTTCGGTTAGAATTAAATTTTATTACAGAAAGTCCTCTGAACAAAGGCTCATTCCGCCCAACAAGCGAAAAACGGCGGTGGCGGAGAAGTCGCTGACGCTGGCAAGCCAAGCCAAGTTGAGCACCAAGGAGCTGCCATGGCTGGTGGGCAACCCTGAGATCGCGATTCATGTTTTGGCTGCGAGTCCTGGAACGTGCCAAATCCGTCCAACATCTCCTGGTCAACTCTTTCCCCCATGAGTCAGGTCAACAACACGAACAGAGGAGCTGCCACCGCCGCCCGCAACCTCTGCCCATTGGGCCGTTGATGCTCGCCCACCGCACCAGCAACCTCAGCATGTGGGAAGAAGACCGAAGCTGCCTGCAGTGGCTGGAGCAGCACCCTCCCGGCTCCATCGTGTACGTGTCGTTCGGCAGCTGGGTGGCGCCGCTCTCGCCGGAACGGGTCGCGGAGTTCGCGCTCGGGCTCGCGGCGGCTGGCCGACCGTTCCTGTGGGCGCTGAGAGAGGACGACGCGTGGCGGTGCGGGGTTTCTGGAGGGTTACCGGGGAATCTTCCTGGGAAAATCGTGGCGTGGGCGCCGCAGAGACCGGCCGTGGGGTGCTACCTCACGCACTGCGGGTGGAACTCGACCTTGGAGGCGATCCAACACGAGAAGTGGCTGCTGTGCTACCCGGTCGCCGGAGACCAGTTCGTGAACGCGGAGTTCATCCTCAAGGGGTGGGGCATCGGCGCCATGCTTGACGGCTCCGCCGGGAGGTCGGCGGTGGAGGACGGCATAAAGAGGGTGATGGCAACCGAGGAGGGCGCCGTGATGCAAGAGAGGCTGGTGCGGTTGAGGAGGAGAGTTATGGGGGAATGTGGAAAGAGTTCCACAGCCATGGAAAATCTACAAGGTTTCTTCGATGGGATGAACGGAGATCAGAGGCAGAAGAAATACCAAAAGGAGGAAGAAATAGAAAAGCATTTACTCTGTTCAGACCTTCATAATTTCAAAATTTCAAAAAGAAGCCTCGACTCATCTGGACCGGATTTAACCGGACCGGTCTAATCAAACCGATCCAGTGCAGGTCTTTGGATTTAGCTGGACCGCTTCACCACCCAGTCGTTCTCTCTCCGACAAGCTGACTGTTTATTCGCGTTAATTACGGAAATGCCACAACACCACCACTCCATTGGCTGCGACTTCGTCGACGACGACGATGAGCACCTGAAGAAGAAGAGGAGGCCACAGTCCAAGGCCTCCGTCTTCCTGCCATCTAACGCTCTCGGCCTCTCCCGCCGCATCCTCGTCCTCATTCTCGTCCTCGCCGCGGCTTGCCTTTTCGTCGGAGTCGCTGGGATCGCATTCTCGGCCTCCGCCCTCCGTCGCCCTCCGCGTATTGCCACTGTATTCCGGTGTGGAAGCTCTCAGGATGCCCTCCGTGCTTTCAGATCCAAGTCCCTCGCCGCCGCCGGCCGGGAGGAGGAGGTCGTGGCGCCGAGGCCGAAGGTGCTCGCAGTGGTCGGCGTCTATACTGGGTTTTCGGCGGTCAATCGCCGCGCTGCGCTACGCAGTATCTGGTTCCCCTCTGATCCGGACGCCTTGTCGCGGTAAGATCCCCTTTTTTTTCCCCTTGGATCTCGGCTTACTCGCTTGAATCTTGATATATGGTGTCTGATCTTGAATCTTGATCTCTTAGATCACTAAGTTATAAGAATGGTTTATAATTGGGATTCTCGTTTGCTTATAATCGACATAGATTGCGATCTAGGATCATGAGTTGATGAACTGCCATGCTTAAATGTGGATTAGGATAGGAGTTTGAGGGATATTGAAGTTTTTTGTTATTTTGAATCCTGAGCTGACGTGATAACAGGTTTGAATGCGATTCAAAGCTATTGTGATCATGGCTTTTTGAGTTATAATTCTGAATCCACTATTTTATCAGATTCCTAAAGTGGGGATTAGAATTTCAATGGCTCCAAAATTTCAATATTTTAGAAATCGATAGGATTGATCAGATATGTGTTGAAAAATTTGGTAAAATCATGTTTCTCCTATGTGTACCAGTCATATGAGAAATTTGGGGATTAGGATTTGTCATGAACTGTCCTCATCCTGTCATTAATTTATTAACTTGGAAAGAATATCTGTTAGAAGATTGAGCTGTAAAAGTGGCATGCTTTCAGAATATCACCAGTTTTGCCAAATAAATCACCTTAAGAAATTACTAAATTATAACAATTTTACAAAAATTGCTATTATCGGTTCATTTTTTTTTCTCAAATGGAACCTAGCTTATATTTCTTAGATAAGTTTTGAGATTATGTAACATATGTGACATACTCGTTGAGGACATTAATACTAGTATGCTACAATAAGCACTAATCTAAGTTTATGGAATACACCCCCCATAGTGTCATGCGATCTGTTGTTGCCTCCTAATTGTGATACATCTCTAACTATTTCCATGTCCTAAAAAGTTGTTGAAACTTGAAAGACAATAATTTTTTTTCTAGGAGATGTTCTGAATCTTTTGGGTTGATAGAGGAGATCTTATAGAGTAGAATTTTAAAGTAATTTAGTCATGTAAAACTAATACATGCCTTAAGATTCTTTTTCTGTCATATTTTATAGTTGTCAACATGTATGAGAAAAAACTCTTGTGGCAGTTTCGATCAAGCTACTGGATTGGCTCTTAGATTTGTGATAGGGCAGACAAAAGATTCAAGGAATATGACAGCTCTGAAAAAGGAAATAGACCAACACCATGACTTTATTCTTATAGATGCTGATGAAGATAACTTGAATTTGCCCCATAAGACGTGAGAAGCCATATCTTTTGGTACATTATTTTGTTTTTGGATTCAGCAAATTTAGGAGAGTTAATATGATTCGTGTTTTCTAGGTTAGAATTTTTCAAAGCAGCTTTCAAACTTTTTGATGCAGAATTTTATGTGAAAGCTGATGATGATATATATCTGCGTCCAGGTAAGCAATATTGTTTCAACTTTCAAGTATTATTGAAGTTATTCCTATTGTCTAACAATTTCCTTTTGTTTTGATCAGACCGACTTGCTACACTTCTTGCCAAGGATCGAGCACATCGTTTTAGTTACATTGGCTGCATGAAAAAGGGCCCGGTTATCACAGACCCAAATATGAAATGGTAGATGCAGCTACAGAATAATTTCTTTCAGTCTCAAACTTTGGTATGTATGCTATGGCTCTTCCCAGATTAATGATGTCCTCTGTTGAAAAAAACTACAGGTATGAAAGTTCTGGCAAGTTGATTGGGAATGAATATTTTCTCCATGCTGATGGCCCAATATATGCTCTTTCTGCTGATACAGTAGCTTTTTTGGCAAATGCCAGGAATGATAGGTTAGTCATTTCATTGTGTCCCTTAGTTAATCTTGATGGAGAATGGTGAACTAACATGCCAAAGTGAGTTTGTTTTTACGTTCTTTCTTGTAAAGTTCTGCCAAAACTGTTAACCAAAGTAAATTTGTTCATACAGCAGATGATTTTGAGTTTTAAGTTATGCAATGTATCACTGCATTTTAAGAGCATCCATGAAATAATATGCCATTGATGAACCACCACATTGGAGTGATTTATTTCATTTTAGAATGAGTCCACATTTTTTAGAAAAATGATATGACCAAGCAGAACTGCTCACAAGGTTTCACTAGTAAACATCTGGAATTACAGCAAAGTCTAATATAGATCCAAATCTTAACCCGGGCAAGTACTACTATTCAACAAACCCACATATGAAAGGAAAAGGATTTCTAAACTGATGCTAAGTGGGTAAATAGACATGTAACTCTAGCTGGAAGTAGAATCCCGCCTGAGACAGATTGGTTGAACAACATAACCACAGCTCCTCCCAATGAAAAAAAAAAACTTTCCTGCTACCTTCCTGTTATATCTGAGATGAGGGGTTTTGACCTGTGTTAGCACTAGCACTCCAAAGCAAACCAACCTTCATCAAAGTACCCATGCTACCACTAGGATTTCTAGCAATCGTATCACATCTTGCCAACTACACTGTGTATAATAGTGTTTCCCTACTTGAGAACTCTCGTTGGGTGACCGCATGGACTAGGAATGCCAGCCCTTGGAGAAAAAGATTTGTCATTGCACCTTAACTTGTCTAGGATAATGCCCCAGCCAAGTTTTACAGCTGTGCAATTGTAAAACAAATGTCACACTGTCTCCAAAGAGGCAATGGAGCAGAGAACACAATTGCAGTCCGGGAGCGTTACCTCTTTTCGTTTCCTTTTTTGTTTAACCTGCAGACTCGCAATTTGATTCATCAAATTGTATCATTTTTACCTCGAAATTTCTTATCACTTTATGTTGCCTTTTTGAAACTTGACTAGCACGATTTGTTTTGCCGCTACTGATTGTATTTTGACTAAACTCAAAAATCTTTCAGTTTGAGGTTTTTCAATAATGAGGATGTCACCATTGGTTCATGGATGCTTGCCATCAACGTCAATCATGAGGATAATAAAGCTCTGTGTGAGCCTATATGCAGTCCCACATCTATTGCTGTCTGGAGCAACCCAAGATGCTTAGGTATGTTAAGTCTACCAGTTTTCACTCATCTGCTTTTGTCACTCTTGGAAGCAATGTGCTGTACTGCATAATATCAAAATATGGAAAGATATTAGCCTGAATGCACACCCAGTACCAATAATCTTTAGAATTTAGATATTGGCATGAAACTATGCACACTTGCTAATCCTATGGCTAGATTTTGCAGTTCTTTGAAAAAGAAAGAGAAATAATAGTATAAGATGACATTGTTTCCAGATTGATTTATGGTGCATGTGAATTATAAGTAACATTTGGGGAAATTATGGCAGATCCCTGCAACCTTAAACACAAATTGATGAAGCTTCACAATATCAGTATGTGCTCAAACAGCTCCACGTTGCCTCCAGAAGATGAAGACGACTACGATGAGCGCTAGTATGTTCACGCTAGCAATTTTTCTAACGATAGTGCTTATCGACAACACAAATACCGCGGAAGCATGACATCGACCTCATTTGTTAATTTGAATACATGATGTAAATGAGTGCTGGCCTCATGGTGGCCATCCCATGGAGTACTTGTAATTTTGTTGTACATTTTTATAATGCATTTTTTCAATATGTTAAGGAGAATGTGGGGCGGCTATAATCCATGAGTCCTTGTAAAGATTGCTTATCTTTTCAAGACTTTTCTAGTGCATTTTGTAACATCACAACAATATTATTGAAAAACAAAATGTGGCACCTTTTTATTAGCTCCTTTATTCAGATTCTTCCTTATCTATTCAATTATTCTTATAACGATAGATCAAATTAGAAAACAAAAATTAATGATGATTGTCTCTTTTACAACATGAAAAATCGACAATTAAAGGGCATGCTTAAAATTAAGGAATTCTTAAAGACGCATCAAAGATACAAAAACGTAATCACTCCTCTAACTTCTTTGTTTTAAAAAAATAGAGTGGTGTTGGTTTTATGGTACTGGTTTTATGATTTTATGTTGAGGAGCTCCTTTATTCAGATTCTTCCTCACCTATTCAATTATTCTTATATCAAATCAGAAAACAAAAATAAATGGTGATTGTCTCTTTTACAATATGAAAAATTGACAACTGACCAAAAAAACATATTTAACATTAAGGAATTCTTAAAAGGTGCACCAAAGGATGCATTTGTTTCTTATCTTACCCCACTCACCGATCAAATTCCACTTTTTCTAGATCATTCGAGGTGTTGATTTTTATAATTTAAAATCATTGTGGTGTTAGTTTTTCAAAAATAGAATCACACTCTTCTGACTTTTTTATTTTAAACAAATAGAGTGGTGCTGATTTTCAAAATATAATGTCACGATGGTGCTGATTTTATAGTTTTTGTTGATTTTTATAATATTAATGTTGGTTTTTAAAATGCAAACAGCCAAAAAGTTAAAATGGGAAACAAATGTATCATTTGAGAAATCTAAAAATTAGATACACCCTTTGAGAATTTTACAATTTTAAGTGCGGTCTTTAGTCAATTGCCGCATGAAAAATAGTTGTAGGGAAAAGCGAATTGACCATTAGATGTTGGAATGCTATTTGCATTTAACACCGTTACTTGTTCCAATGTCCAATTGCAATGAAGTATGTAAGGAGTTCATTAAGCGGCTTATTCTTTCAAGTGATTTGTTGCATAACTAACCAATATTATCTAAGTGATAGTGAACGGAGGTGACATACCAAAAATTTCAGTATATCACGTATACGTATTGAAATATACTGAATTATATTAAAAATCTAGTATATTAAAAATTTCAGTATGATATTATATTATATCAAAAAATTTCGATACGATATCAGTTAGCATTCGACGTATGATACCGATATCAAAATTTAAATGTAAACGTTATAAAATTTATACATATCAAAAATCCATATATATCAAAATTTTAATACAATATCACTATAATTTTTCTGTGTATGAAATTTCGGTACTGATATACTGTATTGAACCAGTTCAAATAGAGAAGTCAAATAATGAGACTAAGACAAAAAAAAAAAAAAAGTGTTTTCAGGAAAACCTCTCCATGGCTCTGAAAGGTGACACAGATAGGTGGATTTGGCTTCTAAACAGTTGAAGAAGCTACAGAATCATCAAGGAAATGCATACTTGTGCAGCATAACAAACACCGATAACATCTCAAGAGATGTCAGTCGAGAAGAATTAAAGTTTCTAAAGGTATATCATATATTTTCTTAGCAAATTAAATCTGTCCTGTAACAGTTGACATTTCCCTCCTTTGAGTACATTTGTACATACAAAAGAATAAATCTGCCAATACTCTAGAAATTAATGTTTTGCACAAAAAACACAACTCCCAATATTCTGAAGCTTTGATACTGAACATTCGCAAGAAAAAAAGGTCATGGTTAACTCTCATGGCAGCAGGAAAGATCTGATCCAACTAACTGCAAGAATGTCGCTAGAAAAACAGGTGTATAGACGAATGATGTATCACTTGAAATAAGCCACTAATCAAGAGCAGCTTTGTTCTTCTTTGCAGTTGTAGGCTTTGGCAAGGCATCAAACAGTGGCCACGCAAGGACTTCTGGTTTCAAAGTCCATTTGCTAGTTGGCCATACAAAAGAGCTACTCTCTGAGTTCTGCAAGTCCGATGTGCTAGATGATTTCCTAACTGAAATTAATCCGTTAACGATGGAGGATTCTCCATCAGGAACAGCATTCGAGTGGCTCATGTCAGTATCAGTGCGGCTACCCAATTTTGGTCTCATTGCCAGACTTTTTCCTTTCCTTCCTTGGAACCCACTACTGTTGTCCTCCAACAATAAGTCAGGAGAGCACAATGATGGGATTGAATCATTCTTTTGACGCCTCCGGATAGATTTCTCAATCTCATTGTTTTCTGTAGCTTCTATAACAGCTTTACTGCCAGTAGTTTCACCTACTTCCATTGGAATTTCATTAACCAAACTTCTAGTCTTCCGGTGCCTACTTGGAATTGGGTCTGAAAGAGGAGGCTTAGTCAGCACCAAGTCATCAGCCAAGCAGTTTCTTCTATATGCTGCCAGATCTCTGCCTTCAACAACTGGACTCTTCTTAGGTGGAGTGGCGAGACCATAGTATGCCTGTAAGCTGCTCATTGCTGGGGAGACTGCACTTGGAGTTTTGTGCTGGATCGAATAGAATAAATCCAACACATCATTACTAGGGTGACGAGGTGGTGTTTGTACTCTGGTTGTTGTTCTAGCATGTTAAGAAAACAATGTAACAATTAATGTTAATCTCAAATTTGAACTTTATACATGCAACAAACACATAATTGTTTGGAAACAAGAGGAAAGGTTACAACCAAATCAAGGTTTCACTAGATTCGTTTTCCATCCAATTAAATGCCAATATTATTAGTTATAAAATACCTATTAGGAAGGTGGTTACTAGTTTACTAGAATGCTTTCACCTCAAATAGTGCACTTCTCATACTCTCTTTGAGTACTTAGCCTAGTTCCTCTGTTTATAATACAGGTGACCCAGTAGTTCATAATGCACATTTTCCATTGACCTTCAAAAAACTATGCAGGTGATCAGTTTTATAAGTTGAGTCAGAATATTATCAAAGAATCCTAGATAATAACCCTTATTAACCAACATCCGATTATCAAAGCATATCACCCAGACCTACAAAAACTTATATCACACAACGTTCAACGATTGGAGAAATAAGTATTGCAAAAAAGGAAACTTCTGGTGCAATCATCGAATCATGCTGCAAAACTTTTGGTTCTCATGAAAATGTACACCTAAATATGCGAAAAGTACCCATTAGCAACCGAAGCATTTGAGAGACAAGGTGCTGGGGGATGCCTTCCAGGCAGAGGAATCTGCAATGTCTTATGAGCAAACATCTCTATATCTGTCATCAACCCATTTAATCTCTTTATGTCTGATATCTAAATGGGAAAAACAGGTTATGTGCATTAGTAACTTAGTCAACAAATATGTTACCAGCATGCAATATTAAAGGAAAGAAACAATTGATTATATAACTTCAAACATCTATCAATTTCAGTCAAGGCCTTACGATATTATATGAATGTTAAAAAAAAAAGGTAGTCTGGTGTACAAAACTCCCGCCAATGAGGGTCCGAGGGAAATGTCGCATCACATTGAGTCTATTGAACGTAGCCTCACCCTACATTGCAAGAGGTTGTTTCTAAGACTCAAACTGTGACCACAAGGTCAAGGCTCCCCTTCTTTACATTATTTAAATGATGCTAATAAAAAATGGGAAATATATAAAACCTGTCATCTAATGCCCGAATAGGATGAAGTAAATCTTGGATCTAAAGCAAACCGTCAAAAGTCCAAACTTTTTCCTAACTAGCACACTGTGTTCAAAATCACACTAACCCTCAACAAAACCCTGAATCAAACAACATGCACGAATGAAGAGCTTAACATATACAAACCGTGAAGAAAGAAATACAAAATCCAGATGCCAATTACCTCGACGCCATACATTATGGCTAGACCAGCAAGAGTATCCATTCTTGATACGCAATGCTCGATATAGTTAACTTTAGAAGAGGAATCAGGCGAAGACGACACGAATGAGGATGTGGCGATCGTATCAACCGTATCGACGACGACGAACGCGCCGTTAGACAACGGTTGAGCGCTACCACGGGGAGGCCCAGCCTTCATCTCAGAAGTCCTAGATCACCCACCCACGCCTGAGCCCCAAAAGGAGCGCAAGCAAGATCCAGTCGTCTCCCACAAAAAAAAAGGAGCTTTACTCCTCTCCTAAGCGCTAACGTTTCTCGCTTCTCTCCTGATCATTTAAATCGACACAAAAGGAATCCCATAGCTCGTCTGCAAAACCGACTCAGCACAGAACTAAGATCCGTAATCTTGACGCCGGAAAACCCTAGATCAGCAGATCTGACGTCCCGGAACTCAACTTCCGCAGAGAATCTGAACGAAATACGACCGCCAGCGGTGGAATCGAAGGCTAGAAGGAGGGAAGCGGAGCGGAAGCACCGAATCGCCTGACCTGGCGAGAAGACGACGGGAGGAGCGGAAGAACAAGAAGGAAGGAAGGAAGTAAGGAGACGGTGTCGGCTAAACCGAGTGGCGAAGACGGTGCTTTGAACAGCAGCGGAACCACACCAAACCAATAAACGTGATTTGTAGGACGTCATTATCGCGTTGGACACTGAAATTAGAATAAGACGACGGAGAAGATTTTTATTTTATTTTTTAATTTGTTATTTTAGAGGAAGAAGTTAGATTTGACATTAATTTTTTATTATTAAATTTATTTTAAAAAAATATTTTACAATAGACTGATCTGATCATTCCAAAAACTAAAGAATAAAATGGATATGCGAGGGCACTCGCATTGTAATTACACTTTAGCTCATTCTGAACAAAGAAGTTGATTTTAAAACCAACTTACTTGGTATAAATTTGCACAAAATTCAAATTTAAAATTAAATTATGAGACATTATTAACAATTTAACATGTGCACAGCATAAAATCTTGGCATCTTGAGACTCGTTGCCTAATCTTCTCTCAAGAAACAAAATTATAGTTGTGCAACCAAGGATCAATTGGAGAAAAGAGTGGAGATTAAAACTATTCAATACTTGTGTTTTAACCCAAGGAGTGAAAGGGCAATGGCTTTGTGAGAATAATATAGTGAATGAAAAGCGCAGATTACTGGATAATCCAGGGCAATTGCTTTGTACAAGTGATGATAATTTTTTCTTTACCTTTGTCTTTTTTTGCAACGGGAAGGATTATAATAAGATTCAACTATTCAAGATCAATACAACTACCAATGCTCACAAGCAAACTGAATACAGAGTTCAAAGTGCACAGTATGTACACGAATGCCATAAGAATGCAAAGCTAGCTTGCGTAGAGATTGATGACAAGTTCATCTTGGGAAACAAAAAAATAATAAAACCACCAGCTGTGAGATTACTAATGGAATCTGCAAGAGAAGTTATGAAGAAAGAAGGTGAATCAATTAGGATGCAAGCATACTAAGTTTGACAGTATCAATTCCTTTTGACATTGTACGTTACCTATGTGGCCTTAGAAGGTGATTTTTGTGTGGGCAATGTACCGAAGATAATGTCCCATAGTGAAGAAGTTATTCCAAAGCCCTTGTTTTGAATCCTGAAGTGATGATTCAGATGATACCGCTGCAATGAAAAAGGAAAACATTTACCAACAAAAATCGTGATTGAATTGGCAAAAGAAAAGGTCAAGGGTTCCCTAGAAACAAATGTGAGCATTCTAACCTTCAAGTGTTTACCAGGCTCGACGGTAGGTTGTCCATGATGCAGGTAGTAGTGAGTGCAGTCATACATAACATAACCCAATAGCCCACCTCCGAATAAGGCAGGAGATATTGTCGGAATGGAGATTAATTTAGCAAGATTCCAGAACTAGAAAAAAAAAATGAAAATAACTTTGAGTCTGCAATGTCATGGTGAAGCCTGTTTAGCAAATTCAATTTCCATGGCGAAACGAAATTTAAAAAGAAAATCAAACAATGGATTCTAGACAATTTAAATTAAGAAAATTAAATAACCACCATGACTTATATTAAAGAAAACATACTTTATGCATACAACAATAACTAAGTAAACTTACTGGTATACATAAAATAGCAGTAGCAGCAGGGGGAAATACTAGCCGCAGCCCATCCATTGGATGTTTGTGGTGGCAACCATGCATAAGATAATGCAGAGTGTTTCCCCTAAATCACAGTTGCAAAAGTTTCATTAATCTTGATTGAGTTACATATCTCTTTAATTGCTCTGAAAATGGTCGTTCTCACGCAATGCTTTTTACCTACCTATAGCTTTTAGTTTTAATGTGGAAAAGGAACCGATGCAAAGTGTACTCAATCAAGGTCCATAGAAGTATTCCAGTCGCTACCACCAAAGCTAACTGAGGGAGTGTTATTCCCCTTTCTATAGACATGGCTAAACACCAACAAACAACTGGCAGCCATATCACTGGAACCGCCCACCATACTGTTCGTGTTAAGAACTGATTAAAGAAAAGCAGATAATCAGAATATATCACTAAATTTTTCGATGCGTAAAACATATGGATGGTGTATTACCTCCAAAATTTCATTTTGAAAAAAACGTGGGCCTTCCTTACTGACTATAGGTTGGTGAACCCATTCTTCATAAGCTTCTCCTAGATGACCAACCTTACAATGTTTGTAACAGTTTAATCAGTGCCAACTTACTAGGCTAACTGCAAAATATGAAGTACCACAGTATAGATAAAGGCATTATTCAGAAAATATTGCATCCTGATGCTATACTCATATGTGAAGAGAAAGAGGAGAATTTACCAAGACTCAGGCTTTGTGGTATCCAACAATAAGTCATAATCCATCAATTTGCTAGTCGCTGACATAATCTACCCTAGCTACCACAAAACTAAAAAACAAAAAAAAAAGGAAGATTTAAAGAATTGCACCTGAAAAACAAGAGGCTTATTCAAATCAACTGTGAACTCCTGTGCAACCATTTTGGTCCTTTAGAATACACAAAGAAACTGCAATATAGAAATAGTAGCATAAGAATAATAAGGCATTCAGTTAAGACGTAATCTAGCCGCATATTAAAAAAGTGAATGACAGAATGACATAACAAGACCGACAACTAATATCAAATTTATACTAATTACTAAAGCTAAAACCTGTTCAAGCATCTTAGTAAACCAAGGTTTTGTGCTGCAATTCCAGTCGCAGATCCTCGAATCTAACTTGATGAATATGATGCATCAAACACTCACAGCTAAGCAAATTTCTGCTTAGGAAAGCTAACCAGATGGACACTCATCACTGATGTTGTTCTAGGCTTGGCATGTTCAACATTATACTTACGTGATAATCACACTCGATAGCAATTTCGATAGCAACAGCGCAACCGACATTTTTCACACGAAGTTTCTCATTTATGCAGCGAAAAATTTGAGACAGCCATAAAATGGAAAATACAGCAACAAAGGGAGCGGAATCGCACCGGTGAGGAACGTAAATGAAAAGATTTTCAGAAAATCTAACCACATTATCAAAGCAAAGAAACAGATCTACTTTACGAAAGCAAACAATGTGGGCTAGAATCATGCCACTCGAACCAGATAAAAAAAAGAGTAGATCGCAACCAAAAGCAAGGAAGAGAAACGGAAAAAGAAAAAGAAAAGAGAGACAAATCCATTGTCGAGACCAAGTGATAAAATTTGGCCTCACAAAGAAGGGAAAAACAGCAGCCATGAATCCACACTACGTACCAAAACAGAGAAGGAGCAAAGTCGAAGCCCTAGAAATCGCCTGCCGAGCTCTCCTTCCTCCTGGCGTGGCCCAGCGAACAAGAGGAGGAGGGGATGAACGGGAACGACGAAAGGGGCGAACGCTGAGTAGTTATATGCATTTTAGTTTCTTTTTTTGGCGAGTCCGCGTCCGGAATTGAATCGACGCCGTCAATTGGAACGTAATGTTCGGAAGCCGCTTGAACCGGTCCATTTCTTTCTCTGCAAGAAGCCGTCCGTCGCCGTCAACGCCATCGTCACGGCAACGAATCGGATACGGTGGATTATTATTGAATGCTGCACATGCGAATGGTGTGACAGGCTGACACAAGGCCAAAGCGGCCCGGTTCAAAAACAACTAATTCAATAATCGTACAATTATTTTTAGGCAAAGTTTGAATTTTAAAGGACATCCTGAATTATATAAATCGGGATATCTCTTTTAAACAAATAAATTGTCCTACCAGCTATTTTATGCTTAAAATATTTATTATCAAACGTTATTAAAGTAACCATCGATGCCTATTACAACGTATAATAACTCTATATGTTACCTATTAACTACTTTAGCATATATATAAATTGAGCTATGTAGTTGCAATAACTATTTTAAAATAGTTTTGATTAATTTAAATTATATATATATATATATTCTATCAATCTTTAAAATTTAATAAAAAAATGAAACGATAATTCATAAATACTTGATATGATTCCATCGTAATGCTATAGTCTCTTACTTATCATCGGAATATCACGCAAACTCAACGGATGTCTTCCATAGGTTTGAGCCGGTAAAACCACATTTTTTCTCAATGGGGGAGAAGAAGCTAGAAGAAGAGAGCTAGGTTCAGTATGCCCTAATGAATATTATCTCTTCCCTTTTATACTTAGCCCAACCTGTGGGGACTATCTACCATAAAAGCTCATGTCTCATTAACAGCTCATCAATGTTAATGAACCGGATTATTGGATTTACACATTAAATTTACATCTATTTAATCCAAACTCTCTTTATATGCTTGGAGCATTAGATCACTTAATTGGGTTTAGTTACTTTAATGGCAATTAGTTCTGCGTGTGTTAATCAAGTGTAAGCTCAACCTTATGGAGATTAAGTCTACTCATGTGAACTCAATTGGATCTAGTCTCCATCCATGTAGACTTAATCCTACAATCTCCCACTTGGGCTATACTTGATTCCTTATATACCATGCACACCTAAGTTGTGCTAAATATGCCAAACTTTATGAGTTAAATACCCCTTTAATTAGTCTCGCCCATTAAATCAATTAGTATAAAACTAAAAAGTCATAGCTACTATAACTGTAACAAGACCCAACAGTAATTATAGTACTAATATCATTAACGACATAGATCAAATATGAATGTGTAGTATAAGAATGACACGAAATATGATCTACAAGTGTCTATTCTCAATAAGTCCTCTTTATGACCCAAACAGATCCAAACCATATTTACCAAAACTTAATGCTAAACTGTAATGGTAAAATCATGATTCAACTTTATGACTATAAATGGAGTCCACATTATATTTACAACAAACAAATACAAAACCACAACAGTAAATATGACATCCATATGTCAAAGAAAATCAAAATCATGCACACATATAAGAAAAATTGTAGTATATACAATGAGCCAAAAATATGTGTTCAAGAACATAGAGCATCATACAAAATATAGATTCCTACACAATGGGTACTTCATCAAAAAGAAGAACTCATATTCAGCACATACTGATAAAACACCTTGGATAGTAAACCCTTAGTGAGTGGATCCGCTAACATAGAATATGTTCTTATGTGCTCTATCATTATTTGACTATTTTAAACGTTTTCTTTAACCGTCAAAAACTTTATGTCGATGTGTTTAGACTTCGATGAACTGTGATTATTCTTGGAATAAAATTCTACAGCTTTGTTATCACAGTTGATCCTCAATAGCATATCAATGCCTCCAATAATCTATAATCCTGTGATAAGGTTCCACATCCATATTTCGTGGTTGGAAGTTTCATAGCAGGCTATGAACTCTACCTCCATGGTAGAAGTGGCTATTAGCGTCTATTTGACGCTTTTCCATTATATAGTCTCTTCTACCAACATGAAGATATAACCTGAAGTGGACCTCCTGCTATCTAAGCATCCAACAAAATCAGAGTTTGAGTATCCAACGATCTCCAGATGACCTGATCTGCGATATTTGAGCATGTAATTCTTCGTTCTTTATAAATACCGCATAATTTTTCTTCGGCTTTCCAATGCGTTGGTCCAGAGTTACTCAAATATCTGTCCAACATCCCCACAATATACGCAAGATCCGAACGCGTACATACTTGAGAATATATCAAACTCTCTACTGCTGATGCATAAGGGAATTGCTGCATTTCCTTCATCTCGGGTTCATGACGTGGGCATTGTTGCAAGCTAAGTTTATCACCCTTTGCCACCGGAGTGTCGCTAGGAGCAAAATTCTACATGTCATACCAAATGAGTACCTTTTCTATGTAGGCCTTTTATGATAATCCAAATGTATACCTTGAACAATCACAAACAATCTGTATGTTTTCTAGCATCATTTACAATGCTTCTAATCGGCCACACAGTGCCCCTTCTTTTGGACCGACACACCATGTGCATGATCAAGAAGTTTAATTTAATTTGTGAGCTTCCTTAAACATATATCCGTCATAAGAATTATTTTCCTTTAGGTCAATCACCCTTAGCATGGACATACATCCCTTTACATTAATACTCCTAGCCTCCCTAATATTTCTCGCTTTGGCGATAGTATAGGTTTGACTAAGTAGCAAGAGCGAAGAAGAATCTAGGAAGAAATTGCTGAAAAGTGAGTTAAATTCAGTTATCAATTGATTGATACCCTTTTAATCGATCAAGAATGGATGTGAATCAATTCACATGTGTGTCAATCAATTGATTAATCAATTGAAAACACATGAATTAATCCACTGATCAATCCAGAAGGCTTCTGTTCGCTTGTTCATCCACCCCAATCAATTAGTTTATTAATTTAATACCAATCGATTCGCCAATAGATTCAGAAACCTTCTGTGGGCAACCTAGTGAACTCTAATCAATTGACTGATTAATTAGTGAATCTCGATCGATTAGCTAATAGATCTAGAAGCTCTCTGTTGGCTTCTAATGATTTTCAATCAATTGGCTAATCGATTGGTAATCCCAATCAGTCGATCAATCTAGAAGTATTTTGTTTGATTCCTGCAACCTTCAATTGATTGATTGATCGATTAGTGATACCAATCAATAAATTGATCGATTCAGAAGCTTTCTGTTTGATTCTTATAACCTTCAATCGATTGACTGATCAATTAGTACTCTCAATCGATCAGCGGATCGATCCAGAAGCTTCCTATTGGATTCTTGTCGTGATCAAACAACCTGAATCGATTGATTCCTCATGCTGATCAATTGATAAATACCAATCAATCAGCAGATCGATTCCAACCCCTTTTGTTTGCAAACTTGAGCATCCCAATTGATCAAGCCTTATGCCAATCGATTGGTATGCACAAATCGATCAACCGATCGATTTGGGAAGCTCCTGTTCATAAATATGCAACACCCAATTGATTGGGAACCTTCCCAATCGATTGATATCAGAAAATGTCCATTTCTGAACGCGATTTTTGCCCTAAAATCACTCCATCAATCTCGTTCTTTGCAGAAAATGTGAAAAACTCAATTCATAGGTTAAATCCTAATCTATCCGAGCTACATTCAATGAATATACATCAATTTCACTCATCCATATGAAATCAAATATAAAAATTGATATATTTGTATCAAAACATTCATAGGTTAAATCCTAATCTATCTAAGCTACATTCAACGAATATACATTAATTTCACTTATCCATATGAAATCAAATATAAAAATTGATATATTTGTATCAAAACATTGAAAAATAATCCTTACGCCTTAAAAACTGATAATAAGTCAATCTTATGCTCTGATACCATTGTAAGATTTGCAATACATCATATATATACTAAAGGATGTATTTGCAATAGGATCTAGCATCTATCAATCTCTAAAGCTCAATAGAAAATGAGAAAATAGCTCATGAATAGCTGACATAATTCCATCGCAATACTATAACCTCTTACTTGTCACCGGAATATCCCGCGAACTCAATGGATGTCTTCCACAGGATTGAGCCAGCAAAACCACATTTCTTCTCAATGGGGGAGAAGAAGTTGGAAGAAGAGAGCTAGGTTCAGCATGCCCTAATGAACCTTATCTCTTTCCTTTTATACTTGACCCAACCTATGGGGAATATCTACCATAATAGCCCATGCCTCATTAACAACCAATCAATATTAATGAACTGGATTATTGAATCTACACATTAAATCCACATCCATTTAATCCAAACCTATTGGTGTAGTGTGGTCGATAAGAGGGGAGTGAATTGCCTAAAAAAATAAATCCCTTTCTCGATCCTTTGATTAGATTATACTAGCACAATAATAATAATGAATTAATTTAACAACTAAATAAAAGAAAGTAAGAGGGAAATTCTATTTATTTGATTACAACCTAAGTGATTGGTAATCTAAGGCGTTGAAGAAAGCTCCACTAGAATTCTCCTTTGTTGTAGGCGGAGAAGTTTCTTACAGAAGTTGATAGATCAAAAGAAAGACTTGGAAAGTGTACAATACTTGTTGTTCAGGTTATTGAATATTTTCTAGGTCCAGGGGTCTTTTTATAGCCCCTGGAAAAAGTTATCCGCAGCTTGAAGGCGCCTCCAAAGAGGTCCAAGGCACCTTCCATCAGATAGAGTTTATCCGCCGAGGATAAAACTTTATCCTCTACTAACAGCTAGTGAAGGCATCTTCAAAGGCTGGAAGGCGCATTCGTACTGTTCATCGAAGGTGCTTTCCAGCCATAGAAGGCGCCTTCCAAGTGGCAGATCAGCTCTTTAGTAGCTGATCTCTTAACTTGAGTGATTCTCCGACTAACCGAAGTTGAGTTCATCCAAACACAACTCCGACCTTCTCCTCAAGCAGGTTTCCTCCTCGGATTCTTGTCCCTCAAACGCCGCACAAGTCTTTCTCGACTACCGATGTACTCTTCGGTAGCATCTCGTCTTTCGAATGCACTGAGCCTGTCGGCTCCTTTCCCGTGTCATCCTTCTCGCTAGTTGTGACTTCTGCTTGACTTCTTGTATTCCTAAACTTCTGCGCACTTAGACACAAGGATTAAATACAATAGGACCTAACTTGACTTGGTTGACCACATCAAAACTATCACGGGGTACTTACAATCTCTCCCTTTTTGATGTGCATCAACCTAAGTTAAAGTTAGGGTTAAACAAAAAATAATAACATGATAAATGAATTTAAACAAGTTAATAAAATTGTATAATGAGTACAAGGATTAAAAATTATCCTAACTCCCCCTTATTCCCTCTTAACTTTACCTATTTCTCCCCCTTTAATCACATCAAAAAAATGGGAAAGATATGAAAACAAAATTGAGAAATTTTCTTGGGGTCATGAAAAGAATATCATGATTTAACACAGTAAAATTAAATATTCCAAAAATAAATCTAAAAGGTTTTTTTAACTTTCAAAATATGATTTTTTTTAATAATTTTGTAGGAAATAAATCAACAAAAAAAATAAAAAAAAAACTTTTTATAGATCATATTTTCATTTTTGCATAGAAAAATTTTAGTAAAAAAGTACTATCGGAAGATTAACAAAATAAATGATTTTATAAAGATGACTAAATTCAATAAATTAAAGCATAGATAAGATTTTGAGTAAAGAATATATAATTAGAAAAGAAGAAAAAGAATACTCAAAACTTACTTTATCCAAAATTAATCTAAAAAGGATTTTAGAACCCAATTTAGGTTCCTTTCAATTGGATCCACTAAAAATTTTAGTGGGACATAATTTCTAGGGATTTTCCTGATCTGTCCCTAGTGATTCATAATGTATCAGTTAATTCTACCATACTTTCTAAACTTTAATTTTTAAAAGTAGTTAGAGCATGCATGGCTATCTTTCAATGTTTCTATTTGTGTTTTCAATTTTTCATTATCTAATTTTAAATTATCAAACAATTCTAGTGGGCATGCATTAGCTAACTATCTTTTCAAATCAATATTTTTTTTTCTAATTTACACATATTTTTAGAAATTATTTTGATAAACTCATAAGATTGTTGAGAAGATAAAGCACGTACCTCACTTACCTCATGCTTTGATTTTCCATCTTCATCACAACTTTCTTCTGAGAATCCTCTCCCTTCATCGATGCTCATTTCTAAGTTGTTTTCATCTTCTCCTTGGTGATCCGTCAATAGAGCTAGTCCGGCGTATTCTTCAATTTCAGACTCCAATGATGTCTCGTCCCATGTTGCTTTTAAGTTTTCGTGCCTCGATTTTATTAGTTCTTTCTTCTTCTCCTTTGTCTTTAGCTTTGGGCAATCATCCTTGATGTGTCATTCTTCGTTGCAATTATAGCATCAGACCTTCCTTTTGTTTCAAAAGTTCTTTTTCATCTATGACTTAAATTTATTAGATTTAATAAGCTTATTAAATGTTCTTACCAATAACGTCGCTTTATCTTCATCGATTGATACTTCAGAGTCTTGATCATCTATTCTTGCCTTTAAGGCAATGTTCTGACTAGGCTCCTTTTTCAATTTTGCATATCTAGATTCATGAAGTTTAAAGTAAAAAAAATAAACTCTCTAAAGTACTTACTTCTAGATCTTTTGAAATATAATAAGAGTCTATTATAGACGTTCAGTCTTGTGTCCTATTAAGGCATTTAAGGCATATCTTAACGAATCTCGATTTGTTACCTATTCTCTGAGATTCATAAGTCTGGTTATTAACTCCTTCATCTTGACGTATAGTTGTGCTACTGACTCTCCTTCTTTTATCCGGAGGTTGGTTAGTTGGTTCTAGAGTAGATCTCGTTTTATGAGCTTGGCTTCGAACGTACCTTCGTGTAGTTCTATGAACTGCTCCCAAAGTTCCTTTGCTGATTCGTAGGCACTGATTCTGCTAACTTCTTGCGGAGGTAGCACGCTCAGCAGATGAAATTTGGCTCGTCCATTTGCTACGAAATCTGCTTGCTCCTTCTTGGTCCATTGATGTTCTTCTTTTTTATTTCCTGGTGGGTCTTTGGGAGCTACAAAACAATATTTAATAATTAAAAGTCTATTTTAAAGAATACCTCCATGTGTTTCTTCCATGTCGTGAATTCTCTGTTGAACTTTGGTGAATAGATGCTCGGTCCGACCATCATCTCAGTGTTTCAGTCGACGGTTAGTCCTTCTAAGGTGTTCTCGATCTGATACCACTTGTTGATGCAGCGGGGTCGGCAAGAGGGGGTGAATTACCTAAAAAAATAAACCTCTTTCTCGATCCTTTGATTAGATTAGACTAGCACAATAATAATAATAAATTAATTGAATAACTAAATAAAAGAAAGTAAGAGGATAATTCTATTTACTTGGTTACAACTTAGATGGTTGTTAATCCAAGTCATTAGAAAAAGCTCCACTAGAATTCTCCTTTGTTGTAGGTAGAGAAGTCTCTTACAAAAGTTGATAGCTCAAAAGAAAGACTAAGAAAGTGTACAATATTTGTTGTTCAAGTTGTTAAATATTTCCTAGGTTCAGGGGTCTTTTTATAGCCCCCAGAAAAAGTTATCCGCAGCTTAAAGGCGCCTCCAAAGAGGTCCAAGGCGCCTTCCATCGGATAGAGCATATCCGCCCAGGATAAAACTTTATCCTTGGCTAACTACTAGAGAAGGCACCTTCAAAGACTAGAAGGCGCCTTCGTATTGTTCGTTGAAGCCATCTTCCAGCCATGGAAGGCGCCTTCCAAGTGGTAGATCAGCTCTTTAGTAGTCGATGTCTTCACTTGGGTGATTCTCGGCTAACCGGAGTTGAACTCACCCGAATCCAACTCCGACCTTCTCCTCGAGCAGGCTTCCTCCCCAACTTAATCCTATAGAAACAACGTGTAATGTGTAGAACCTACATGGTCATTATTGTAGCAAAAAGTGATTATGCTCACCCCGGATGCCCCTCACAGCTCATCCCCCATACACCCATCGGGAATTGACCTCTTATCTATTGTCGCAAAGTTGTCACCCTCTAGCCAACTGGGTGTTGGTGCATTTAGCACCAATGGTCAAATCTAAGTTTTGATAAATGACAAGTGGATTAAAGTTAGATGTGTTGTTGATCTAACTTTGTTACCAAGTGCGCAGGATTGACTAACTTAACGGGTCAAGAGGACCAGACACCAGACAGAAAGTCCAGTCGGGATGTGTGATTCCCGATTGGCAAAGTCTAGATGTGAGATTCTGGTAGGAGGTCGAGATGTGCAATTTTCGATGGATTGAAGTCCGAATGTGCGATTCCGGCAAGAGATCAGGATGTACTATTCCCGATTGGTAAGTTTGGATGTGTGATTTCAACAAGAAGACCTGATGGGTTAGACTAATGTCAAGGAGGTAAGTTGACACTTGGTATGTGAAGGTAAGTCACTGGAGGAGAGTGACTTAGTGAGGACGCATCCTGGTTGAGGGGATAGTAGACATCGGTCCAATTTAGGTCCATTTCGGAAACCTAAATTGAGATCTCGACTAGTTCCTGATCTTAGAATAATAGCAATTAATTATCACTACTTATTTTATTGTGTCAACTTTGTTTTACAGGGTATATTTTATTTGTGTTGCACTAACACATTTTGCAAGGAAAAAGAGAACAAAATACCTCGAGTGAATAGTTATTGAGACTCCTTCCAAGTGACAAAAGGTGCCTTCAGTATAATAGAAGGCGCCTTTGGGAGCTTGGAATACGCTTTCAGTCGGATAAGGCAGAAGGCTTCATCAATGATAAGGAGTAGATTTGTCAAGATAAAAGTTTGTCTATGGAAGGTGCCTTTAGTACTATAGAAGGTGTCTTCCATCCCTTATAAAATAGGCATTCGACCAAGACTTTCATATCATCTCTTATACAAGCATCTATATGTCTGTTTGGTGTTCTAACTACTTCGGCTTCCTAATACTGCTCTGTAACGACCCGGCCCTCTTGACCCATTTGGCGGCCCATTTGGCGACCTCTCATGTCGTCGACCGTCGGCCCTTATGTCGTCGGCCCATTTGACGACCTCTAATGTCGTCGACCGACGACCCTTGGCCGTGCCGTTACTCACTAGGACTTTCCACCCCTGGTCAGTGGATTTTTGCCTTCCCCAGGATTCGAACTCTAAACCTCCAGGCTTCATAAACTTGGTTACCAGTTTATAAACTCTAAACCTCTCCCAGATCATCTCACTTGGTTACCAGGATTCATAAACTCTAATACTTAAGCCTGGATGTTTAGAGTTCGAATCCTAGGGGAGGCAAAAATCCACTGTCAGGGGTGGAAAGTCCTAGTGAGTAACGGCACGGCCAAGGGTCGTCGGTCGACGACATGAGAGGTCGCCAAATGGGCCGACGACATAAGGGCCGACGGTCGACGACCCGAGGGTCACCAAATGGGCCAAGAGGGCCGGGTCGTTACATGCTCTCCTATGATGCTACTATACCCTATCACTACTGAGGAGTCGTCCAACACTAAGCTTGATCTGATCATCTATGAAGGTGTTGGGTAACAAACTTTAATATTGTATTTAAATTATTGCATAAAGGTAAGTGTAGCGTGTTACACTTTTCTGATTCTTCTTTTGTACTCGATCCCCTCTTCCGGTGGTTCCGGAAGAGGCTATTAGTGAATTACCCATCGATAGGTGCACGGGATCTTAGTCTTAGAGTAGGATTCGCCGAAGGCTCCAAACCAAGTAAAATTGCTTACGTTCTTGTACTTTCATATTTTCACTTTTTCCGCTGCGCGTACGTAATTTGTTTTTAAAAGCAAAAGAAAAATTTTGAAAATCACGTGATTCTGGTGGATCGGTACACACGTGAGAGGGGGGTGAATCACGTGATTTTCAAAAACTTGTTCTAACATTTTAAAAACACGAGCACACACAACGGAAAGTACTTACAAATTTGAAAATAACGAACACAAGAAAACACGGTTGGTTTACTTGGTTTAGAGCCTTCGATGACTCCTACTCCAAGACCCAGGTCCCATGGACCTATCGATGGGCAATCCACTAAAAACCTCTTCCGGTACCTCTATAAGAGGAAATCAAGTACAGAAAAATAGAACAAGTGCAACACACTGCACTTGTTCTTTTGTAGTAATTAAGTACAAGTAAATAATTCTGTTACCAACACTTTTGATGTGAATGAGCTCGTGTGTCGGTCTGTCGGTCGTGATCTAAAATCTTCGGAGCAGTAGTCGAGTGCAGCAGCTTCGCAGCAGAGTCGTAGCAAGAGCCCGGAGCAGTCGGAAAGCCTTTTGGATACGTAGAAGCTTGTATGAGTGTTGAATTTAAAGCTTTGGGCGAGCGTCCTTATAAAGGGCTTGGAGGGTGCCTTCCATAGCCATTGAAGGTGCCTCCAACCCAAGAAATCTGATTATGATCATCCCGGCTCTTATCCACGATGAAGTCCAAAGTTCATCCTGCGGAAGGCGCTTTCCAGGCCGTTGAAGGCGTGAACAGTGCGAAGGCGCCTTCCATCAGCATTGAAGGTGCTTTCGGGTACTGTTCATCCGAAGGCTTTTTTGTTCTTTTCTCCTACAAAAAGGTATCAGTCCCCAAAACTAAAACATCTATCCTGCAAAACAAAGTTAGCACGGTTATACTAATGAGTAGTAATTAGTTCCTATTCTCCTAGGACCAGGAACTAGTCAAGGTCTCAGATTAGGGATCCAAAATGGACCTAACCTAGACTGACGCCTACTGCCCCCTCAACCGAGACGCGTCCTCACTTAGTCACTCTCCTCCAGTGACTTAGTTTTACTTACTAGTTTGCCAGTTGTCCGATCCGCAGACCCAACTGGACTTCCTACCAGATATCCGGTCAGCCCGTCGACCTATCTGGACTTCTTGCCAGATATCCGGTCGGCCCGTTGACCTATCTGGACTTCTTACCAGATATTCGATCAGCCCGTTGACCTATTTGAACTTCGTACCAGATATCCGGTCAATCCGTTGACCTATTTGGTTAACTCCTATACACTTGGTAAAGTGGTTAGATCACAACAATACCTAACTTAACTTATTTTATCATTCATCAAAACTTTAGTAAGACCGTTAGTGCAAACTGCACCAACAATCTCCCCCTTTTTTGATGCAATGATAACCTGGGTTAAGTTAGGAAAAAAATATGCAAAGCAAGCATAAGAAATGATTAAGGGAAACAAGAATTGAGACAATTGTTTTTGTTCTCTTGATCATTTTTAGGGTTAGTTGTTTTACTTTTTCTTTATTTTCTAACTTAAACTCTAACCCTCCTCCTTTGACATTCATCAAAAAATATGAGTAGATAAATGAGTCAAGAAATGTGCTAAGTAAATCAGTTAATGAAAGTAATGGACGTTGGCAATATATAAAAAACTTTCAGGATTATGGGGGGAAGAGAGAAAGAATTTTCAACGTTTTGAAACACAAATTATTTGAAAAACTAGATTTGCAATACACAGTTTGTAAAATAGTTTAAAAGAATTTTCTAAGTAAAATAAGATTATTTTTTAACACGGTTTTAAAAGGTTTGTGAAATATTTAAAAAAAACTTTCCAAAGCATTTTGAAAAACATTTTGCAGAGTATGTTGCAAATTTTCAAGATGTATTTAAAAACCAGTGTTAAAACATTTTTCAAAGTTTTAAAGTTTGATACTAGGTTTTAAAAGTGAACATTTACTAAAGTTTAAAGTTTAAATAACTTTTAAGAAACTTTCAAGGTAATTTTCAAATATACTAACTTTTCAAAAAATAGCATTGATCATGTCCGAATGCTGAATCAACGGACGCTGGGCACATGGCGCTCCCCGGCTGCTGACGTGGATCTTCGGCTGGTTGCACGAACCTCCGGCGAACCTGCACAGAAGTCGGGCCGGGAAGAGGTTCCCGGCGGCGACCCTCCGACGCTCAAGTCAGGCAAGCAAGTAGTGAAAAAAGTGGCTCCAAAGGTATCGAACCCCTACCTCCGGCGAAGTATAAGGCTTCTTATATAGGGCTGGAAGAAACTCATGCACACCAATCGAGGTAAACACGTGTTCTTAGCCCATACCTCGGTATGTGTTTGTCAGAGAGCTTACCTGACACCATACTGCTACAGTCCAAGCACGCTCTCGATGGGACAGCAGAACACCTCGTCGCCAGATTAGGAGTATGGCCTAGTCATAGAACTTGACCGCTGTCATAAGATATAAATTGTCCTCTCCCTACCCCATGACGAGGTGCCCGTCCGGCCGGCACTCATCTTACTCCACACCCAAAACCAATCACACCCCGTCCGGCTCTTCGTATGCCTCGGTATGCTGGGTAGATCCTCGGTAAGGTGCTGTGGGGACTGCTAACAGTATGTCACCTTGTCTTCGGCCTTCCGCTCGGCTCTTCGCTACTGTTCAATTGAGCGTCGGAACCCCGACTTCTGTCGGGGCGCCTTTTGCCATCGGTTATTCACCGGTTGGTCGGCCGGGAGGTCGGCCCATCCTTCTCCGGTCGGCCACCTGGCCTTTTGACTCCCACGTGGCATTGACCCCTCAGAATGGGGGTCCCCTGTTCTAACCGCCGGATCACTTGCCTCCCCCTCAAGTCTAGTCGAAGGAGGCGAAGTCCGACTGACTGGACTGCCGATCTGACTGAGTAACGACCGATACATTAGTCCGCTCGGCCAGGCTCAGGGATGCTCATCCGTTCGACGGTATCTTGCCCGTGCCTTGTATTGCCTTGGAATCCATGCCGAATCCTCTTCTCTACTGCCCATCATGTGCGTTGCGTGCGGTACAGGGCACTCATTAAATGTAACCCGTATCTTGCTGACACATGGCAATCTTACTTTTGTCAGGGTATGGCGGTGGCGTCACCTCCGATGGGACAGCCGCCGTTTGAAATGAACGGCTGGATGATGACCTCGTTCTTCACGGCCTGAATCGGACGGCTAAGGCCGTACGGGGCAAACGTTATAAATCTCGCGGCCCCCTCTCTCCGCCGCCTTCTTCTTCATCGACCTTCGACCTCCCGCTGTTGTTTCTGCTCCGGCGATCCTTATTCCCCGCCTGTTTGGTGCGCTCGCCATCTTCTTCCTTTCCTTGATCTTTCTCGTACCCGTAAGCCTTCCTTTTCAGCTCCCCGCCTCCTGTATTGCTTTCTTTTTCATTCTGTTGGCATTTTCTTTTAGTTTTTCTGTCAATATCTCTTCTGTTTCGACCATGGCGAGTACTTCTACACCTACAGTCGGCGCTCCTAGTCTCTGGTATACGACTATGGAGAGCTGATTCGATGAAGAAGACGCATTGCGTCTCATTCGGGCGTATGAAATTCCAGCCGACCATGAGATAGTTGTAGCTACTCCTTCCGATCGGCCTAATGATCCGCCGCCCGGCACCATTTGCTTCTTCTGTGATCAATTTTTGGTCGGGTTGCGCTTTCCTCCACATTCGTTCATCCTCAAAATATGCAACCACTTTCGCCTCCCGCTCGGCCAATTAGTCCCGAACTCAATTAGGTTGCTGAGTGGGGTGATAGTCCTTTTCAAATTGAACGATATCCCCTTGGACCCCCAAATCTTCCACTATTTCTTCTACCCAAAACAATCCGAGTGGGGGACCTTCATATTTCAATCTAGGTCGGGTTTCGTCCTATTTACCAACATGCCGAGCTCCAATAAGCATTGGAAGGAGCATTTCTTTTTTATGCGTCTCCCCGAGCGGCCGGCCTTCCGAACGAAGTGGCAGACGGCGGTGCCGAATCAACCGGGTCTTGGCAAATTCAAGAGCCATCCGGCGTATCTTCATGCGACCAACCAGCTGGTCGGCCAACGTTACGATATTGACAAGTTGCTCCTTCCTGGAGTAATGTATATATATTCGGCTTGTCTCCCATCCAAGCCGATCTGCCTTGCAGCATGAGTAAGCGATTCTTATCCCCCTTTTTCTTTTGTGCTAACTGATTTATTCTTTGTTTCTGCAGCTGAAGTTATGTGGCGTGCTAAGGCAACCGAAAAGCTCAAGCTGAAAGCCTCCAATATTGAGGCGGTGAAGGACAAGGAAGCGGCCGAACGAGGGCTGGTCCTGACTGGCCCTGCAACTGAAGGGAGCGAGGGAACTCAAGTTGCTCCCGAGGCATCGGCCGCCCGCGTCTTCACTGACGAGGCTGCGGCCAATATCACAACATCTGTCCAGGCCGAGGAGGAAGGCCGATCGGCTGACGAGGCACCTTTGTTGACTCGAAAGCGCCGGCGTCTGGAGCAAGCTCCTCAACCGATCTCATCAAATGGGCAGCCTTCTGAGCGGAGTGATGCAGCTCACGCGGTCTCTGAGGCAGTCTCTTCAGAGCACACTTCGACGCAGGTTGGATTACCCCCGACTGTTTCCGAGGCGCAGCCTTCCACCTCCCGGCCTCTGCGTCGCCTCAAGCGACTAGGCGAGCGTCCTGCCCTGACCGGCGAGCCTTCTGGCCAGGCCGCCACGTCTCAGGAGGATCCGAGCGGCCCGAGGGTGATCAAAACAGTTCTCCGATTTCCTTCGGAGGAGTATATATCGGCCGCCGATCGGCCCGCAGTCCCTGAACAACAAATAACCCTCACCGGCCCGCTTGCCAAAGTTTGGGAGGACGCGCGCATACGCGTCGCGCTCATGTCCCCCAGTCAGCTAGGGGACAGTAACCTGCAGCAAGCGACCGGGGTATGCCTTTTTGCTTTACTGATACTTTTTATTTTAGCTTTTAACTTAACTGCCTTTGTTCGCAGAGTTGGGTAGAGCAGATCGCCGTCATTAATCGATTGGCTGAGCTGGAGGACGAAATGAAAAAACTCAAACTTTCGGAGGCAAACCAAGGGCAATCCACGGCTGCTCTGGAGAAAAGCAAAAAGCTTTTGGAAGCCGAACGGAAACGAGCTTCCGATGTGGCAAGCGAGGTCGCTCGGCTGGAAGCTATGGTCAAACAACGGGATAAAGAGATCAAGACGGCGACCTCTCGGAAGCGCAAGGCCATCGACGACATGGATCTAATGAAGGTGGAGATCAGAGGGCTAGAGCAATGCGTCAAGGAGCTGGATGCCCTTCTGGCCACCGAGAAGGAGAGCCGCTCGGCCGATCTGCTCAAATTTGAAGGAGACTTGAAGGATCTCCATGCCGCCAACGATGCTTCCCGAGCCGCGCTTAAAGGGTATCAGGATGGGGAGTCGGCCCGCTCTGACGAAGTGAGGAAGGCATTTGTCCGCTCGGACGACTTCGGAGAGAAATTCACCGACAAGATTTCCCTCACTTTCGAAGAGGCGATCAAGGCGGCGGTGGGTTACTTGAAGACTAAAGGCCACCTTCCCGACGAGCTGACCATCCCCCCAGAGGATCTGGCTACCGTGATGGGCGTCATTCCTGATGCTCTTTTTGATTTTGACGCGTGAGGAGTGTTTTTTATCAACTTTTTTGTATCCTCGCCGTTCGGCAAAAATATTTTTTGTCATCAACTTTTGTCTGTTCGTTGCTGGGTATGAATGAAATTTGTTTTTGCCAAGTATTCCTTGCGAGTTATCCGTTCGATTCGATATGCTAACTCGGATTAGAGCCGACTATTTGCATGTATTTTTCGCCAAGAGCCTGTGCGCTTACCGTTCGGCGTGCGAACCTCGTTCAGTCCCTCGCTCTCTATTCATTAATCCTATTTTACTTTACCTCCTTACTTGGAAGGCCTTGCTGACGAGTGTGCCGCTCAGCCGTATATTGACCTCACAGAGCAAGCTGTTGTCGATCTGCTCTTACCATTGGCCAGTGCCACGCTCATTCTATCCGACCGGGAGGTTTATAGACGCCGGCTCGTCTCTCGATATTTAACGTCGGAGCTCGACGGTCTTCCGCTCGGAGGGTTTATAGACGCCGGCTCGTCTCTCGATATTTAACGTCGGAGCTCGACGGTCTTCCGCTCGGAGGGTTTATAGACGCCGGCTCGTCTCTCGATATTTAACGTCGGCGCTCGACGGTCTTCCGCTCGGAGGGTTTATAGACGCCGACTTGTCTCTCGATATTTAACGTCGGAGCTCGATGGTCTTCCGCTCGGAGGGTTTATAGACGTCGGCTCGTCTCTCGATATTTAACGTCGGAGCTCGACGGCCTTTAAGGCTAACTTGACACAACCGTTTGGCGAAGCTATTTGCCATCCTTCAATTATTTTAGCTTCCTGCATTACAAGGGCATGGGCGACTAGAATATACACGAAAATGAGTTACATCAGTGCACCTTTCACCCAGCTCTATAAGGCTGGAGATGATTCGCGCTCCAAGGTCGGTCCAGCTGCCGCCCGTCTTCATCCTCCAAATAGTAAGGGCCCGAGCGGAGCTTTTCGATGATTTTGAAGGGGCCTGCCCAAGGAGCTTCTAGCTTGCCGACGTCGCCGACCGGCTTTACTTTCTTCCAGACAAGATCGCCAACCTGGAATGATCTGGGGATTACGCGCCGGTTGTAATTCTGCTTCATTCTTTGACGATACGCCATCAGCCGGACGGATGCCTTGGCTCTTTCTTCCTCGACCAAATCCAGCTCCATGTTCCTCCGCTCGGCGTTGTCCTCATCATAATTTTGGATCCGAGCGGACTCAACTCCAACTTCGACAGGAATAACCGCTTCGTCGCCATACACCAAATGGAAGGGTGTGACGCCAGTTCCTTCCTTCGGGGTCGTTCGGATGGCCCATAAGACGCCTGGCACCTCATCCACCCAGCTTCCTCCCATATGATCGAGCCGAGCGCGCAAAATATGAAGAATTTCCCAATTGGCTACTTCGGCTTGACCATTGCTTTGGGGATATGTCACGGACGTGAAGTGTTGCTCGATGCTATAGCTTTTGCACCAATCTTCGAGCAACTTGCCTGTGAATTGCCGCCCATTATCGGAGATAAGTCGACGGGGGATGCCGAACCGACAGATGATGTTCTGCCAAATAAATTTCTTGACCATCTGCTCGGTGATCTTGGTTAGCGACTCGGCCTCCACTCACTTGGAAAAATAATCAACCGCCACCAATAAAAATTTCCGCTGTCCGGTTGCCATAGAAAACGGGCCCACAATATCCATTCCCCATTGGTCGAACTGGCAAGAGACAGTAGCGGCCTTCATTTCTTCCGCCGGTCGGTGAGAGAAATTATGATACCTTTGACAAGAAAGGCACGTCGCGACGGTCCGAGCGGCATTTGCTTGTAAAGTTGGCCAGAAGTATCCGGCCAGCAGTATCTTTTTAGTTAGTGATTGCCCGCCCGGATGACCCCCGCACGATCCTTGATGCACCTCTTGAAGGATGTATGTCGCATCTTCTGAACTCACGCATTTCAGAAGCGGATGGGAGAAAGCCTTCTTGTATAGCTGATCTCCAATGACCGTGAACCGACCGGCTCTCCTCCTTAGTAGCCGGGCCTCATCCCGATCGGACGGCGTAGAACCCGAGCGGAGAAACTCCATGATCGGTGTCCTCCAGTCGCTCAGAAACGTGAGACCCTTCATACGGTCGATGTGCGCCACCAACAATACTTATTCAATCGGCTGCAGAATGGCGACCGGCGTTATTGAGCTCGCGAGTTTGGCTAACTCATCGGTCGCTTGTTTTCCACTCTGGGTATCTTCCGAACAATGACTTCTCTAAAATTGGCTTTGAGCTTCTCAAAGGCTTCAGCGTAGAGTTTGAGCCGAGCGCTGTTGATTTCAAAGGTGCCAGAGAGCTGCTGAGCGGCCAACTGCGAATCCGAATGAAGCGTTACCCGACCGGCTCCCACATGCCGTGCTGCCTGCAAGCCGGCTATGAGGGTCTCATACTCTGCTTCATTATCTGTAGCTTTATAATCCAGCCGGACGGATAAGTGCATCTTTTCTTCTTGAGGGGAGAGCAACAGTATTCCAATCCCGCTTCCGAGCCGAGTGGATGACCCGTCCACAAATAATTTCCACATAGCTTCGGGCTCTGAATTCTGCACCTCGGTCACGAAATCTGCCAAGGACTGCACTTTGATTGCCGAGCGGGGCTGGTATTGGATGTCAAATTCACTCAACTCCGTCGTCCATTTGATGAGTCGCCCGGATGCTTCTGGATTCAGTAATACTCGCCCGAGCGGGCTATTGGTTTTGACAATGATGGTATACGCCAGGAAGTATGGACGAAGGCGCCGAGCGGCGAGGACCAGAGCGAAAGCCAGCTTCTCGAGCCCAGTGTAGCGAGATTTAGCATCTTTTAAAATATGACTAAGAAAATACACAGGTTCTTCCCCGCTCGCCTTCACTAGTGCCGAGCCGATCGCTTGCTCGGTTGAAGACAAGTAGATACAAAGTGGCTCACCCGCAGCCGGCTTGGCTAATACCGGGAGAGAGTTCAGATATGCCTTCAAATCTTCGAACGCCCAATCGTATTCTTCGTCCCAGTGAAACTTAGTGGCCTTGCGCAAGATTTTGAAAAAAGGAAGGCTCCGGTCGGCGGTTTTGGATATGAATCTGGACAAAGCAGTTATCCGACCGGTCAAACGCTGCACTTCCCTCGTATTTCGCAGAGGCGGCATGTCTTGTAGAGCTTTCACCTTGCTGGGATTTGCTTCGATACCCCGCTCGGTCACTATGTATCCTAAGAAACACCCTCCTTTTACTCCGAACAGGCATTTCTGAGGATTTAACTTGACTCCATATTTCCGTAACGTTCGGAAGGTTTCCTCCATGTCTTTGAAGAGATCAGCCGCTCGGACGGACTTGATAAGAATGTCGTCCACATAAACTTCCAGATTCCGCCCGATCTGCTCCTTAAACACTTTGTTCATCAAGCGTTGATAGGTGGCTCCCGCGTTCTTCAATCCGAACGGCATCACATTATAGCAGTAGGTGCCGTCGGACGTCACGAAGCTAACTTTTTCTTGATCTTGCCGGGCGAGCGACACTTGATGATATCCCTGATAGGCGTCGAGCATGCATATCAACTCGCAGCCGGCCGTAGAATCCACCAGTTGATCGATTCGGGGCAAGGGGTAAAAGTCCTTTGGGCACGCCTTGTTAAGGTCCCGGAAATCGATGCACACTCTCCACTTGTTGTCGGGCTTGGAAACTAGCACCACATTCGCCAACCAGCTCGGGAACTGGACCTCGCGTATATGGCCGGCCTCCAAGAGTTTCTCCACCTCCGCTCGGATGATGGCATTCTGCTCGGCGCTGAAGTCCCTTTTTCTTTGCTTTACTGGCCGAGCGTCCGGTCGGACGTGGAGCTCATGCTGCGCTATACTTGGTGAAATTTCGGGCAGCTCGTGTGTCGACCAGACGAAGACATCATGGTTTCTTCGGATGCATTGGATCACCTCCTCTTTCTGATTCGCCTCCAGATCGGACGCGATGAATGTCGTGGCCTCCGATCGGGTCAGGTGTATCTGCACTTCCTCTTTTTCTTCATAAACTAAAGAGGGAGGCTTTTCAGTTATAGCATTCACCTCGATCCGTGGCGACTTCCGAGCGGAATTTGCTTCTGCTCTGACCATTTCGACATAGCATCTCCGAGCTGCCAGTTGATCTCCCCGTACTTCTCCCACTTTGTCTTCGACGGGGAACTTGATCTTCTGGTGGAAGGTGGAGACGGACGCTTGGAACTCGCTGAGCGCCGGTCGTCCCAAAATGACGTTATATGACGAGGGAGAGTCGACCACCACGAAGTTTGCTGTCCGCGTCCTCCTGAGCGGCTCTTCTCCCAGCGAGATAGCCAGCCTGATCTGTCCGACCAGCTGAACTTCGTTACCCGTAAACCCAAATAGGGGGGTCGTCATGGGTAGCAGCTCGGCCCGATCAATTTGTAGTTGATCGAATGCCTTTTTAAATATGATGTTGACTGAACTTCCTGTGTCAACAAATACGCGGTGAACAGTGTAGTTGGCTATTACCGCTTTGATGAGGAGAGCGTCGTCGTGGGGTACTTCAACTCCTTCCAAGTCCCCTGGCCCGAAACTGATTTCAGGTCCGCTCGCCCGCTCTTGGCTGCAGCCGACTACATGGATTTGGAGCTGCCGGACGCTCGCCTTTCTTGCTCGGTTAGAGTCACCTCCGGTCGGCCCACCAGCTATGATGTTGATCTCGCCCCGGGAAGTGTTGTTTCTATTCTCTTCCTCCCGGGCGGACGGTCTGGGTCGCTCCTTAGACTGCCAGGGATTGTCTTCTCGTCTCGGTGTATGATGCCGCTCGGGAGTTTGCCTTTGCTTCCTATCGGGCATTGTCCGCTCGGATATACGAGGCCTCTGTCGCCTGTCGGATGACGGTGATCTACGGCCACCACTTTGGGGAACGGGATGGGCAATCAGGGGCAGACTCCGACAGTCTCTGGTATTGTGGGTGCCCGTGCGGTGGAATGAGCAGAACATGGGAGTCCATTTCTTCTTTGGCTTGGGCCGCTTGGCCACTACTTCTTGCACGTGGGACCGCACATGGGGGGAGCGGATTGCTTCGGCCCTCGGTCCTCTCGGCGGTTGATGAGCGGTGTGAGGCTTCCGCTCGGCAGGGGGAGCCCGATCAGTTGGAGTTTCCTTTCTTCGAGCCGCTTGGGCTTCCTCCACGTTGATGTACTCGTTGGCTCGGTGTAGCATATGGTCGTAGTCTCGGGGCGGCTTTCGAACGAGCGAGCGGAAGAAGTCCCCGTCCACGAGGCCTTGTGTAAATGCGTTCATCATTGTCTCTGAGGTGGCCGTTGGAATGTCCATGGCCACTTGATTGAACCGCTGGATATAAGTTCTGAGCGGCTCGCGAGCCTCTTGCTTTATGGCGAATAAGCTCACGCTAGTCTTCCGGTAGCGCCGACTGCTGGCGAAGTGGTGGAGAAAGGTCGTTCGGAAGTCTTTGAAGCTTGTGATGGATCCGTCTGGCAGCCTCCGAAACCACCGTTGAGCCGATCCCGAGAGGGTGGTAAGAAAAACTCGGCACTTTACTCCGTCTGTATATTGATAAAGGGTAGCGATGTTGTCGAACTTACCCAAATGGTCATCCGGGTCGGTAGTTCCATTATATTCGCCGATTGCCGGGGGCACATAGTGCTTCGGCAGAGGATCTTTCAAGATGGCCTCTGAGAACTGACGATTGACCCGCTCGGGCGAGGCGTCCACTCGGGGGGCTTTGCCTTTTCTGTCTTGTCTAGGCATTTCATCCGAAGAAGATCCCCGATCTCTATTGGTTGCTGCAGTTTCGGGGGTGCGGAATAGGGCCCGATGAAATGCAACGGTGGCCTGCGGTGCTTCCGCTCGGCCACCAGACGCGGACGTTGCTTGCTGCTCTAGTCACTCGGCTGCTGCTTTCTGTTTTTGCTCCACAAGCTTGGCGGCCCTCAACTCGATCAGAGCGTCGAGTTTCTCCGTGGAGAGCGTCACCGTGTGTTATCGTCCAGCCTCGTCCATTGTTTCCGTTCGGATGCAGGAGCGTTCCCACAGACGGCGCCAAATTGATCCTGTCCGAATGCTGAATCAACGGACGCTGGGCACGTGGCGCTCCCCGGCTGCTGACGTGGATCTTCGGCTGGTTGCACGAACCTCCGGTGAACCTGCATAGAAGTCGGGCCGGGAAGAGGTTCCCGGCGGCGACCCTCCGACGCTCAAGTCAAGCAAGCAAGTAGTGAAAAAAGTGGCTCCAAAGGTGTCGAACCCCTACCTCTGGCGAAGTATAAGGCTTCTTATATAGGGCTGGAAGAAACTCATGCACACCAATCGAGGTAAACACGTGTTCTTAGCCCATACCTCAGTATGTGTTTGTCAGAGAGCTTACCTGACACCATACTGCTACAGTCCAAGCACGCTCTCGATGGGACAGCAGAACACCTCGTCGCCAGATTAGGAGTATGGCCTAGTCATAGGACTTGACCGCTGTCATAAGATATAAACTGTCCTCTCCCTACCCCATGACGAGGTGCCCGTCCGGCCGGCACTCATCTTACTCCACACCCAAAACCAATCACACCCTGTCCGGCTCTTCGTATGCCTCGTTATGCTGGGTAGATCCTCGGTAAGGTGCTGTGGGGACTGCTAGCAGTATGTCACCTTGTCTTCGGCCTTCCGCTCGGCTCTTCACTACTGTTCAATTGAGCGCCGGAACCCCGACTTCTGTCGGGGCGCCTTTTGCCATCGGTTATTCACCGGTTGGCCGGCCGGGAGGTCGGCCCATCCTTCTCCGGTCGGCCACCTGGCCTTTTGACTCCCACGTGGCATTGACCCCTCAGAATGGGGGTCCCCTGTTCTAACCGCCGGATCAAGCATAATAGTGGTTTGGAAAGTACTTTGCAAAATATATTTCGAGAATAATAATCTTTGAAGAATTTCAAAATAAGGAAATTCAAAGTATAATTTTAAAATATTTTCAAAATTTTTAAGAATTTATAGAAGTATTTTCATCCATAGTTTTAAAAGGTTTGGTAAAAAAATGACTTTTGTAAAAAAAAACAAAAACTGTTCAAAACCTTTCCAAGGTATCAGAGGTTTTAGCAAGCTAAGGATTTTTCAAAGTTTTTTTTTAAAAAAAAAATCTTTAAGGTGACTTTGAGGTTCAAGGTTTTAAAGTTTCATAAAATTTTTGAAATAATGCAAGACAGTTAGATTTTCAAAATAAATAAGAATTTTGAACATAATTTTAAGTTCAAAAATAGAGTTGAATTTATTCTTCAAATATCCTCCCCCGGACCTGATATTATTTGAAAAATGTAAACATCTTGAAATTATCCTTACATGTCTAACCGGTAGTTATTAACTAACTATCAGAAGATAGCAGTGTTCACCTGGTTAGTCAAGTTATGTAAGTTTATCCAATTAGTGTTTGACTAAAATGGATTACTTAACCTGATCACTATTCTGTTTGATATTTTACGCCCAGACTTGTATTAATGCACTGTTATAAGCATCTTAAGTCCAGGCAAAGGGCCTACGCATCTCATGTCATTCTAAGTTTTGGAACATAATCAAAGGAGTCCTAGTGTGTTTGTGAGATGCTCAAGTCCTAGGTCTATAAGAACATATTTTCTATGAATTTGATTTAGACTAAGGCTGAAATCAATTTCAAAAGTCTAAGGAAATGGGAATTTTATTTTTTTTAAAAAACTAAGATTTTTCCTTAGACTTTTAAATTATTTTAAAGAATGTATAAAATAGCAGTCCTATTCTATGAAATATATTTCTAGATTGATCAAGCAACAAAGGTAAAAGGTGGCAAATAACATATGTCCAAAACATTCACTGTATAATAGTGAATAAAGTCAGAGTTGATCATCATCTGGAGGTGGAGGCTACTCAGGTGCTCGCATAGTCTGCAGGATCTGTTGAAACCCAGTGGTAATCTCCTCCCGGAGAGCAGAGAAGTCAATGTTAGAGTGTATACTAAAAGCCTAGCCTTTTGTAAATATTTTATTTTGAAATAAAGAATCACATTGGTCAAATGTCTACATTTATATGCTAAGTGTAGTTGTTCAGTTAATTTGTATTGAAGATAACATGATGTATGGTGTCACACACAGAAGATCATGTTATCAATTCCTTATAAATTATAAACAGTAGCTCACGACTAGATGGAAAGAAACAAACCATTGGAATAGTCGTAGTGTAATTTAATATTAGTTTATCTTAACTATAAAATTACATTAGTACACTCAGAGTGTATTGAGCTGGACCATTTAAGGTAAATTCTTTTTATACTGACTGAATAAAAGAACAAGACCTTTGTTATTATGGAAGTGTATGCTCTTAATCCTGATATAATAACAAACACATATATCTAGTATTTATTTCTTTGACTTATCAATGGGTGAGATTTAGTTCGATAAATCAAAAGGCCCGATAAGTTGGGAAATGATATTATTTATAGTGTGTGTTGTTGATTATAGAAGAAAATTGTGTCCTAGTTATTTAGGTTGATGATGCCCCCAAGAGGAGCTCATAAGGATTGTCATGTAAACCTTGCAGGTGGACTTAGTCCGACATGATAATGAAGTTGAGTGGTACTACTCTTGGAGCTAGATATTAATTGAGTTGTCAGTAACTCATTTAATTAGTGGATATTTTATATCTTAAACACAGGGAGACTAATACACTCATAGTAAGAAGGAGCCCAAAATCTAATTTGGGATTGGTGGGTAGTTCAATAATAATTCTTTAGTGGTATGAATTATTATTGATGAAATTAAGTTGGGTGTTCGGGGCGAACATGGGAAGCTTAATTTCATCAGGAGACCAAAACCAATTCCTCATCTCGGTCCCTATCATAGCCTCTTATTTATAAAGTATTATACTCACCTATACCCACCTTCTTACCCAACCATTAGGTGGTCGGCCAAGCAAGCTTGGAGTTCAAGCTTGGGCTAACCAAGCCATAGGCTGAGCCAAGTATAGGTGGTCGGCCCTAGCTTGGAGTCCAAGCTTGGTGTGGCCAGCCATATAAAATAAAAGGGATTTTATTTTTTAAAAATTTTCTTATGTGGATATCATGGTTTTAAAAGAGAGTTTAAAATTTAAATCTTTCCTTTTATAGCTTCCTACAGAAGATTAAGTGAAAGGTTTGATATCTTTCCTTATTTGTAGTTAAAAGGGTGATTTTAATTTTTGATAAAAATTTTCT
This sequence comes from Zingiber officinale, assembly GCF_018446385.1. Taxonomy (NCBI): domain Eukaryota; kingdom Viridiplantae; phylum Streptophyta; class Magnoliopsida; order Zingiberales; family Zingiberaceae; genus Zingiber; species Zingiber officinale. Next base: position 102,189,478 of record NC_056001.1, on the reverse strand, counting down.
TTTTTGTAACCATCTTGATGATATAAAAGAGAGTTTTAAAATTAAATCTTTCCTATTATAGTTTCTACAAAAGATTAAGAAAAGATTTGATATCTTTTCTTATTTGTAGATTGAGTGGAAGATTTTAATTTTAAAGATAACTTTCCTTTTTGAAAATCATCCACATGTTTTAATAGAGATATTTTAATTTATAAAATTTCCTTTTATAACCAACCATGAAGGGAAAAATTAATAGAGAAATTTTTATTTTAAAAATTTCCGGAAACAAATAAGGTAGTTTTAATTTTGTGTTTAAAACTTGCCTTATTTGGAGCATGTGATGTGACCGGCCATGTAAAGGGTTAAAAAGAATTTTTAATTAAATTTTCCTTATTAACCAAAGGCAAGGAGAATAAGGGAATTTTAATTATAATTAATTTTTCTTATATGCCAAGACCAAGGAATATAAAAGAGGGGGTAGAGATGTCTCACCTCACAACATATCTTCTATAGTTTCTCCTCTCTTCCTTGGTGCGTGGTCGGCCCTATTCTTCTCCTCTTCTCTTCTTCTTTAGTGGCCGGTGCATCCCCTTCTTGGAGTTCTTGTGGTGGTCGGTTCTTGCTAGGAGAAGAAGGAGAGAAAGGAGGCTTTGCTCTTGCATCCCTTGGAGCTTGGTTGGTGGCCAAGAATTGCTATCTCTTGGAGAAAGGTGCTTGGCCAAAACTTGGAAGAAGGAAGAAGGAGGCTTGTGGATTCTCATCTCGGTAAATCGTTGCCCACATAACGTCCGAGATAAAAAGAGGAATATGATAGAAGATCAAGAGGTTGTTACTTACAAAGAAAGGTATAACTAGTAATTATTTTCCGTATCATACTAGTTTTCATTGTATGAATTCCAAACACAAGAGACATATGATTCTAGATTTTGAATTTGTTATTCGAGTTTGTGTTTTTTTTGTTTTTAAAATTTATAATTTGATTATTCCTTTTGGTTAAACCTAGGGTTATATAAGGAAATTAAATATTAGATTTCATTAAAAGGCTTTGTCTAGGAAGTGGTGGATGCTCCCATACCCAAGAAGGCCTAGTGTCTCGCCATGTTTAACCTGGAAGCTGATTTCTGAAATTAATATTTAATTAATGAATTTGTAACATGGGTGGATTTGGATCAATAATGTTAAGCATCATTTGCGATCCAAGTCTAAACCACTAAGAACAGATAAGTTAAATTTGGAATCAATAATGTTAAGTCCCGTTTGTGATTCCGAATTTAATTTCTAAAGAACACAATAGGTTGTTAGGAAAGGTTCGACACTTGTACAAAATTTTTGTACAGTGGAACCGGTACGATCTTCTGAGTAGCAACCAACAGTTGGTAGTCATCTCTCCTCGAATGGCACTAAATCCATCTAAGACTGATTGCCATAGCTGTGTGGAGGTCTCCTCGAGTCGAGCCAGTTAGTCCTTGATAGATAGCGAGGTCGAGAGCTGGGTCAAGGTCGAGGGTTGGGTCAGAGTGAGAGGATATCAAAGGAGCTCCTCGACCATGAATGTTGGCATCTCCTCTCCCTCACTGGGTAACTCTTCCTCATCCTCGCCTGGTATATCTGGTTGTAGTCCCACTCTCCAGGCTAGTCCCCCCTGAGCAGTGACATCTATATGCACTAATGCAAACTGACGTTGACCAATCTCGTCATATCTGCTAAGGGGAATGTATTAGAATGTATACTAAAAGCCTAGCTTTTTGTATAAACATTTATTTTGAAATGAGAATCACATTAGTCAAATGTCTGCATTTAGTTAAATGTATTTGTCCAATTAATTTATATTGTAGACAACATGGTGTGTGATGTCACATAGAAGATCATGTTATCAGTTCCTTATAGATTATAAATAGAAGCTCACAACCAAGATGGATTGGGACAACCCATTGGAATGGTTGTAGTTAATTTGGCACTAGTTTATCTTGACTATAAAATTACACTAGTACACTATGTGTGTATAGAGCAGGACCATTTGAGGTTGTTCCTTTTATACTGACTGCATAAAAGAACAGAACCTCTATTATTATGGATGTGCATACTCTTAATCCCGATATAATAACAAGCACATGTACTTAGTATTTATTTCTTTAATTTATCAAAGGGTGAGATTTATTCGTTAAATCAATAAGCCCGATAAGTTGGGAAATAATATTATTTATATGGTGTGTTGTTGATTATAGAAGGAAACTGTGTCCTATTTATTAGGATGATGATGCCCCCTTAAGGAGCTCATAAGGATTGTCATGTAAACCCTGCAGGTGGACTTAGTTCTGACATGACAATGAAGTTGAGTGGTACTACTCTTGGAGCTAGATGTTAATTAAGTGAGTGGTCAGTAACTCATTTAATTAATGGGCATTCGATATCTTAAACACAGGGAGATTAACACACTCATGATAAGAAGGAGCACATAATGTAATATGGGATTGGTGCGGTAGTTCAATAATAACTCTTTAGTGATATGAGTTATTATTGATGAACTTGAGTTGGGTGTTCGGGTCGAACACAGGAAGCTCAAGCTCATCAGGAGGCCAAAACCAATTCCTCCTCTAGGTCACTGTTGTAGCCTCTATGTATAAAGCCTCGCATCCACCCAAGTCATCCTTATGGCCGACCACATCCTTGCTTGGCGGCCAAGCAAGGGGCCGACCAAGATGGATTTAAAAGTGAGTTTTTAATTTTTTAAATCTTTCTTTTTGTAGCCATCTACAATGTTTTAAAAGAGAGATTTTAAATTTTAAAAACTTTCCTTTTTTTGAAGCCATCCACATGGTTTTAAAAAGAGAGTTTTAAATTTAAAAAATCTTTCCTTTTGTAGCCATCTACAATGGTTTAAAAGAGAGATTTTATTTTTGTTAAAACTTTCCCTTTTTGTAACCATGATTTAAAAGAGAGGTTTTAATTTTAAAAATCTTTCCTTTTTGTAGTCATCTACAATGTTTAAAAGAGATATTTTTAATTTTAAAACTTTCCTTTTGTAGTCATCCACAATAGGAAATTTAAAAGAGAGATTTTAATTGTTGTTAAAATCTTTCCTTTTTAGCCATTACCAAGGATTATAAAAGAGGATAGATGGTGCCTTAGAGAAGATAATCATCTACACAATTTCTATTCCTCTTCTATTCTCCTTGTGGCCGACCCCCTCATATTCTTATTCTCCCCTTGCTTTCTCACCTAAGGCTGGTGGCATCAAGAGGCTTCAACCATCTTATGGCCGGCAGGTTGCAAGGAAGAAAGAAGAACAAGAGGTGGTGTTCCTAGCTTTGATCCCTTGGTGGTCGAAAGTCTTGGAAGAAAGAAGGACTTGGGTGGTTTTTTGCGTCTTGGTAGATCGTCGCCCACACGACGTCCAAGAGGAAGAGAGGAATACAGCAGAAGATCAAGAGGTCTTTAAGCTACAAAGAAAGGTATAAGTAGTTAATTGTTTCCGCTATATACTAGTTTATTTTTCCTTTGTATGGATCCTGAAGTACCAACATAAGAGGCTAGCGATTTTGTGCTTTGATTGAGGTATCTGTAGTTTAACCTAGGGTTTACTGTAAGGAGTTTAAATATTCAATTCCTTTGAAAGGCTTTGACTAGGTAGTCAGGACTCGATATAGGATATAGTCCTGGACCCTAAGAGAGAGTAACCTGAAGTCGGACACTGTAGCTAATCTCTCCTCCCAAAAAAATACATATAGATAGTATCTAATGTAATGTGGGAGTAGGGTTCGCCAAATGACAAGTCCTTACTAGGGTAGCATAGAAATGGACATACAGATCTCCTAAGTCTTAAGCTATCATATAATAAGGTAGGGGAAAAGTCGAAGTCCTTTCCACCAACTCTGGTGGAATAGGTCGGGTCATCTAACTTAACTAAATTGTTGTAAAACTGGGCACACATATCTAGATTTACTGCATGGCTACAGTAAACTAGCTTATTCAACTGATAGTAATCTATAAGCTCTATAATAGGAGCATAGTACTGGGTGAAGAAAGTCCTACTTAGATATCTAGATTTCAATGCAACATATGTGTGTTTCAAAAAAATCTAATCTAAGCTGCTCAGAGGGAAACCTAGTATCAGTAGATGGGGTATTATTAGGTTTAGGAGTAACATGTCAGCGTTTCCTAAAAACATATATAAGAGCAAATTGACAAAGAAAATGTATATTGAACCAAATATTGATGAGATAGATTGAGTTAATATATACCTAGGAGGCATTTTTGAAGGTTGGAGATGAACAATTTGAGAGATCATGGGAGATAGCCGCTGGAAGACTCCTTGATTTTGCGAACAAAGCATAGCTCTGTTCACTGGAAAGGCTTGGTCGAAGGCGCCTTCAGTGTTGATTGAAGGCGTCTTCCAAGTGTTATGGAGGACGCCTTCAAAAAGATGAAGGTGTCTTCCATCAATTAGGGTGTGATTTTTCTCGCCCTTCCGAGGGCGTCTCCAATTAACATGGAGGCACCTTCAGTAGGAGCCTGCGGTGATTTATTTTAATTCAATTTAATTTAAGTTGATTCTAATTTGATTTGATTTTATTTTATTTTAATATTGTTTGATTTAATTTATTTTAATTTAGTTTAGTTTATTGTTGATTTATTTAATTTGATTTAATTTAATTTGATTTGATTTAATTTTAGTTAATTTAAGTTTGATTTAATTTAGTTTTAGTTAATTTAAATTTGATTTTATTTAATTTTAGTTAATTTAAATTTGATTTAATTTACTTTTATTTAATTTAAATTTTATTAAATTTACTTTTAATTTATTTTAATTCTAATTTAATTTTAAGTTAATTTTAATTTATTTTATTTTAAATTAAATTTTAATTTAATTTAAATTAATTTTAATTTTAATTTAATTTAATTTAAATTTAATTTAAATTTAATATAATATAATTTAAATTTAATTTTAATGTTATTTAATTTAATTTAATTTTAATGTAATTTAATTTTAATTTAATTTTAATTTAATTTTAATTTCATTTAATTTAATTTTATTTAATTCTTATTCATCTCACCCGATCTATATTTTCAATCAGGGAATCCTATGATTTTGTAAGATGAGTTAAGTTAAATTTCAGAGTTTGGTTTAACTTATGTTAGATTCAAGTTTAGTTTTGAGTTTAATAAATAGACATTCTTCGGATAAACTTCTGGGCTATGGTGAGTCATCTAGATATCATTAGAGTAACTATGCCTTCGTGGTTTTCCAAATAGTCCTATCCACTCAACTTAATAACAAAACTCTGGTCTAACCAGTTAGGATTCGTAAGGGTTAGCTTCAGTTAGTTCCACTAAGTCAAATGCACCAGGTCGGAGTCATATCTTCCTAGATATACATAGACAGAGTTTCCCTAACCTACTATCATCCAAAACTTCATCAGTACCGTTGATCAAGTTAAACTTTTAGCCCTTTTAAACTAATCCTAATTACCCAACCGGGTAAACTATTATTTTAGAGGTGCCAACTAATTTGGAGTCTCCCCCTAAGTTATTTGGCTAGGTTTTAAGTTTTGGGTTTGTGTCGATTACTTTTATAATTATAGTGAACTTGATGATCATTTAAGTTATTTGTTTTGAATTCATTTTGTTTGTTTGAGTTTGACCTTATTTTACCTTTTAGATTTGGATTTGATTTATTTAATTTTACTTTGGAATTTAGCTCTTTATTTTGGTTTGGTTTTGAATTATTTTTTAGGTTTACTTTTAAATTTTTAGTTTTAGTTGGATTTGGTTTTAGATGGTGGATTTCATTTTTAGGTACATAAAATTGATTGAGTCATACTTGCGTGGTTAGACACACTTTCGGAACACAAGCTTTAATTTGATTTTTATTTTAGTTTACTAAGGATATAAAGGTTTTGTTAGTTGAGCTGGACTTGTATCCAAGTCTGGACTTGTTGTACACAGCTCTTTGTGATCCAAGTATCATGTTGAGATACTTGGATCTGGTTGTAAATGTCTCTAGTAATTCTTTTAGTTTGACTATTTCGTTTTTCAATCTGAAATTGTCCTCCTCAAGTTTTGCAACTTGATTTGGAATTTTAGGTTGAGTTGGCTTAACTATTGAATTTGATTTTAATTGTTCATTAAGTATTTTATTTTCTTTTATTAGTTCGTTTATTTTATTTTTAGAGTTAGTTAGTTTCTTATTTAAACATGCAATAATTTTAAAAAACTTTTTGCTTAAACCAAAATGTACCTCATCGGAACCTTCGAAAACGAGTGCGGACTCGTGGCTTGACTCGTGTTCGGACCCGTCTTCTGATTCGCTCTCCGATTCTGGTCCGTACGCCATCAGTGCAAAGTAGTTGGTGTGCTTTGGCTCTTCGCCGTCTGATTCCTCCACGGACGATTCGTCCTAAGTTTCCTTAAGGGCTTTCTTCTTCTTGAGATTAGGGCAGTCGGTCTTGTAGTGCCTCTTCTTGTTACTATTGGTACCCTGTGGTAGTTTTGATGTGATCAACCAAGTCAGGTTAGGTTCTGTTGGTGTTTAACCCTGTCTCTAAGTGTGCAGGAGCTTAGGAGCACAGGAAGTCGAGCGGAAGACATGGCTAGTGAGAAGAACAGCACGGGAGAGAGCCGACGGGTTCAATGCGTCTGAGGGACGAGGTGCTACAGAAGAGTACACCGGCTGACGAGAATGACGCGCACAATAGTCTGAAGAACGAGAAGCCAGAGCGAAAGCCTGCTTGAGGAGAAGGTCAGAAAATAGATTTGGGTGAGCCCTATTCCGGATGGTCGTGATCATCCAAGCGATCGGAGCGGCAGAAGAGTGAAAGGAGGTTGGAAACAATGTTGGAGGTGCCTTCAAAGGGAAGTGAAGGCGCTTCCGAGGCGCCTCCACGGTGCCTCCGTGCCTCACTGTGGAAGGCACCTTCAACCAGGCTGATTTTAGCCGTTGCCAAAGGATAAAGCTTTATCCATTGGCACCTCGCTAAAGGCGCCTTGCAGCCGTATGGAATGCGTCTTCAAGCTACAGATAAAATTCTACAGGGGCTATATAAAGACCCCTGGACCTAGGAAATATGTAACAACATCTGTATTCATTTCCTAGCTACTTTCTGAGCTTCCAACAAGTGTAAGAGGCTTCTCCACCTTCATAGAAGAAGATCTTTTGTGCGTTTACTTGCCTTGGATTAACAAGCTCCCCGGTTGTAACCAAGTAACTCTTTTGGCCTCGTTTCTTTTTAGTTGGTCATTTATTCTATTTTTTCTGAGTTAAAAGTCGAGGAAGGTTTTTCTTAACAGCCAGTTCACCTCCCCTCCTTCCGGCTTACTTGGGCCAACAAGTGGTATCAAAGCAAGGTTCGCTTCAGGAGGACTAACCGTCGAACGAAGCACACAAGTTGGTCGGATTAAACATCTACCCACCAAAGTTTCGAGGGGGATTTCACCAACTAGAAGAAGAAGATGGATGTATTTTTCAAAACTAATTTCAATTTACTTTTAATAATGGAATTTAGTTTTGTAACAGCCGAAGACAAAGAAAAATACCACTGGACCAAAAAGGAGTAGGCTAATTTCGTGGAAAACGGCAAAGCAGAGTTCCATCTGCTAAGCGTCTTACCATCATAAGAAGTCAACTAGATCGGAGCCTACGAGTCTGCAAAGGAGCTCTGAGAGAAATTCTTGGAACTACACGAAGGAACCACGGAGGCGAAACTCACGAGACGAGATCTGCTCAGAAACCAGATCAACAACATTAAACTAGAAGAAGGAGAACCCGTTGCACACCTTCACTCAAGGACCAAGGAGCTCATCATTGGACTCACGAATCTTAGAGAAAAGGTAAGTAACTAAGATTCGCTAAGCTACACTCTTAATATATTCCCTAGAAATACTGAATAGGCATTATTAGTATATGCTTATTATATATCTAAGGATCTAGATTCAACTAGTTTATAAGAATTATTTTCAACTTTTGAAGCCCATGAAACGAGATGTGCAGGTCCGAAGAAGGAGCATAACATTGCCTTAAAAGCAAAGGTATGCGAATAAGATTCAGAATCTTCTCTCGACGATAATGAAACAACACTAATGGTACGTAAATTTAAAAAATTATTTAAAACTAAAAGATTTAATCAAGTGCATGATAGAAAAAGAAGGATAAGATGCTACCACTGCAATGAAGAAGGGCATGTGAAAGATAACTACCCTAAATTGAAAGACAAGGACAAGAGAAAGAACAAGAAACCGACCCAGGCGAACAAGTACAAGAATGAAGGCGACGTGGAACGAAATGTCGTCCGAATAAAAAATTGAAGCCAACGCCGGATTTACGCTAGTAGCAAGTCACCAAGAAGAAGGAGACGAAGCAAGCTCGTTCGAAATGAGCATCGAAAGCATCGATGAAGGGGGAGCGACATCGGAAGAAAGCAGTACTTCAGGGGGAGCTTTGAATCACGGGATCAACAAGGTAAGTCAGGTACGGTCTCTTCCTCTTGATAAATTATTTCAGTTTGATAAATTATTAACAAAGAATTATTGTAAATTAGAAAAAAAGTTAAAGAATTAAAGTCAACTCTAGCTAAATCTTATTGATTAAAAGACTATGATAAAATAAAAAATGAAAATGAAAGCTTGAAAAATGAAATAGAGAATTTAAAAAATCATGCATACTCAAATATTCAATATATTAGAAAATATAGTGGATTGAATTGGTATCTTAAATACCATAAGGGCCAGATTAGGAAAATTTTCTCAGAAATACATACCTAAGAAATTTTTAATTAACCCAGTAGGAAGAAACCTATATTGGGTTCCAAAATCATATTTGTATTGAATGCTTTTAAATTATGACTTTCTGAGTAAATTAAATATTAAATTTCTTTAAGAGACTTTGTCTAGAAAGTGGTTGTTGTTCCAATATCTAAAAAGGTCAAGTGTCTCACCACAGCCTGGAAGCCAATTATTGAAATAAGTATTTAATTAACTAACTATTGAGCATTTAGAAGTTATAAAAATACCTTAATTTTCTGTTAAAATTAATTTAAAATTTTTTAATTCTTATCTTTTTAAAATAGTTAGAAATTTTTTAGACTTTTAAATGAATCCTACTTTTTATGTGATCAAAAAGGAGAGTAGAGAACAAGTCTGGAGGGTGCTTGCAAATTTTTCTTGCAAAAAGGTTTTAAAAAAAATTGAAAATTTCTTTTTTAAAAAATTCTTTTGTAAAATTTTTTCTCGCAAATTTTACTTAGAAAAATTTTCTTACTTGCATTTTTTTTACTTGCAAAAATGAGAAATTTTATTATTAACCTAACTTAACTTGGGTTTAATCACATCAAAAAGGGGATGATTTTTGGTACCCTGTGGTAGTTTTGATGTGATCAACCAAGTCAGGTTAGATCCTATTGGTGTTTAACCCTGTGTCTAAGTGCAGGAGCTTAAACACAGGGTAATCCACTAAAAGCCTCTTCTGGTACCTCCGGAAGAGGAAATCAAGTACAGAAAAATGAAACAAGTGCAACAAACTGCACTTGTTCTTTTGTAGTAATTAAGTATAAGTAAATAATTCCGTTACCAACACTTTTGATATGAAGGAGCTTGTGTGTCGATCTACCGTCCGCAATCCACTAAAAGCCTCTTCTAGTACCTTCGGAAGAGGAAATCAAGTACAGAAAAATGAAACAAGTGCAACAAACTGCACTTGTTCTTTTGCAGTAATTAAGTACAAGTAAATAATTCCGTTACCAACACTTTTGATGTGAAGGAGCTTGTGTGTCGGTCTACCGTCCGCGATCTAAAATCTTCAGAGCAGTAGTCGAGTGTAGCAGCTTTGCAGTAGAGTTATAGCAGGAGCCTGAAGCAGTCAAAAAGCCTTTTGGATGCGTAGAAGCTTGTATGAGTGTCGTATTTGAAGCTTTGGATGAGCATCCTTATAAAGGGCTTGGAGGGTGCCTTCCATAGCCATTGAAGGTGCCTCAAACCCAAGAAATCTGATCCCGATCATCCCGGCTCTTATCTATGACGAAGTCCAAAGTTCATCCTGCGGAAGGCGCCTTCCAAAGCCTTTGAAGGCGCCTTCCATAAATAGTATGAAGGCGCCTTCCATCAGCATTGAAGGCACCTTCGGGTATTGTTCATCCGAAGGCTTTTTCATTCTTTTGTCCTACAAAAAGATGTTAGTCTAAAACTAAAACATCTACCCTGCAAAATAAAGTTAGCACAGTTATACTAATGAGTAGTAATTAGTTCTTGTCCTCCCAGGACCAAGAACTAGTCAATGTCTCAAATTAGGGATCCGAAATGGACCAAACCTATACAGACACCTACTATCCCCTTAACTGGGGCGCGTCCTCACTTAGTCACTCTCATCCAGTGACTTACCTTTACTTACCAGTTTGCCAGTTGTCCGATCCGCATACCTAACTAGACTTCCTACCAGATATCCGATAGGCCCATCGACCTATTTGGACTTTTTGCCAGATATTCGATCGGTTCGTCGACCTATCTGTACTTCTTGCCAGATATCCAGTCGGCCCGATGACCTATCTAGACTTCTTTCCAGATATCTAGTCGGGTCGTTGACCTATCTGGACTTTTCATCAGATATTCGGTCAGCCCATTGACCTATCTGGTTAACACCTACACACTTGGTAAAGTGGTTAGATCACAACAATACCTAACTTAACTTACTTTGTCATTCATCAAAATCTTAGTAAGACCGTTAGTGTAAATGTACCAACAAATTCACCCCCCCCGTTTCACGTGCGTCTCGATCCAACAAGTAGTATCAAAGCTAAATTTTGTTCTGAATTGGTGCAACCACCAATCAAGAGGGGGAACTATTTTATTTCTTTTCATATCTTTTTTATCTTATTTGAATTGGTAAATTTTACCCCTTCAATTAATTATATCTTGTTCGGTTTTAATTCGAAGTTGGTACAACACCACTCGAGTTTTCGATATTTCTTTTTATCTTAAAATATGCTAATCAAAGACCTAGTCTTGGAATATTTCTTCTCTTCTGTTTTTTCTTGCAAGATAATTTAGATGGACCAACTCGAAGGATATAGCACCGCTCATCCTCCTCTCTTCAACGGAAATGATTTTCCATATTGGAAGAAGAGAATGAAGGTCTACTTGAAGACGGATATCGAGCAGTGGTTCACCATCTGATGAGGGTATCGAGCTCCTGTAGACAAAGCAACTAAAGTACCCCTCAACCCAGAAAGATGGAATACAGAAGATAAGAAGAAGGCCCAGATTGACTTGATTGCATTGAACATGGTGGCAAAAGGCTACTACGCTAGACCCCAGCGCCCCCACCAACCCGTCCCAAGGCTAACACGAAGGAGGTAAATCACGGGTGGCTACTAGCCTTTGAACATGATCCAGTGCGGACTCACGGAAAAAAACTCAACCGAGTCGGCCCACACGAGAACGCAAAGGAGCTATGGGACAAGCTTATCAAATTACATGAAGGAACCAATGATGCTAAGGTAATTAAATGAGACCTGCTTCTAAATTCTTTATTGAATATTAAAATACAGGAAGGAGAAACTGTAAGCCAACTACATGCGGGGATCAAGGATATCCTCAACGCCTTGCACATGATCGAACATCAACTCAAAAACCAAGAAGTTATCAAGTATGCTCTGAACTCATTTCCTCGAAATCTACTATAGGCATCGATCGTAGATGCCTATAAAGTTTCGAGGAACCTTTCATAGTTGAAATTAGATGAGTTATTTTGTAAATTAGAGTTACATGAATAAACTAACTCCACAAAGGTCGAGAAAGGAATTGCATTTCTTGCAGGTTCTTCGAAGGAAGCCAAAGTATCAACCCAAGCCAAACCCGAGGCGAAAACTAAGTCAGACTCGGAAACAGATAAAGAAGAGTAGCTAGTGAACATGGTAAGTAAAATGTTCACTAGATGTAAGAGAAACTTCTCCAAGCGCAACATGAAAAGATCTCCAAGTCCACATCCAACAATTCAAAGGCGAACATCATGTGCTCCGGCTGCAACAAGAAAGGGCACTTCAAACACAAATGCCCTAATGAAGATAAGATGAGGAAGACAAAGTAGAAGAAGGCACTCAAGGTGACTTGGGACGAGTCTTCTTAGGATAGATCGGAAGCAGACAAATTGGAGGTAAATTGGATCAATAAGAAGAGTCCCAATACGAGTCGAGCAATGGATTCACATCCTGTTCAAATGAACTAACTAGAGTAAAATTTTCAATTATATTGCCAAATTTTTTAAAATAATTTTATGTTTAAATAAAAAATTAATAAAAACTGAGGAACACGCTAAACTCTTTAAGGAAAATAACATCTTTAAGGAACAACTGAGCTTGAGCTCCTTAACTGACCAAGTTCAAGATGGAAATTCAACTCAAGCTGCAAACCTTGAGGAAGAAAATTCTATCTTAAAAAGTCAAATTAAAGAATTAAGAGAACAGTTAGAAAAGTTTAGCTCAGGATCCAAGTATGCAAACATGATAATTGGATCCCAAAGAGCTGTGTACAATATTCCAAACTTGGATACAAGTCTAACTCTACCTTTAAATCATTTCTAACCCTAACTCAAAATAAAAAAACTAACTAAAGTTTGGGTTCCAAAATCTTATCTAACCAAGAAAGTAATGTTGATACAGTCTGACCTGGATGTTGTTTTGATGTTTGACAACACGATTTAAGTTTAGATCAGAAATGCTTTCATATCCATAATTTTAGGGAAATCGGGATCCTTCCCCTAAGACGGATATATCTCAAATATCTTCTCCCCCTTTTTCATATTGAGTTTACAATTCGTCTCTAAACTTCAAATACTCTCTCCCCCTTTGTCAAACACCGAAAAGGTATATATATATAAAAAAAATATGAGGACTGACAAACACCTCCCCCTTAAACCCATATCATAATCCACAAAAAGAAGAAAGATATGATAGAACTCAAGCAATGTCATATACATAGCATGAAAAAGATATCATAGGAGTACAAAACGCATGAAAATAAACATAATGTCTAAAGTAGCAACCATCCAGGACAGGCAATCAACATCGTATCTAGAACAAAGTAGCACAATCAACAATCAATCACATAATCAAAATCAACTCGCATCCTCATCATGAGGAGCAGTGTCATCAGCAACAGGATAAGAGAATCCCTGAGGGGGCACGCCGCTGCCTGAAGATGGATCGTCTGTAGAAGGCTGAGGTGGTGGGTGGCTGGCCATCCATCCCATAAACGCCTGATGAGTAGCCAGCTGATGTCTCTGTAGGGTCTCAAAGCGTCGGTCAATGTGGAATCGCCAAGGACCAACTAGTCAAGGTAGGTCCTTTTACTAGTGCAAGAGATCTATGGAACAAGCTCATTGAGCTTCAAGAAGGGACTCGGGACTCTCGAATTGCCAAGAGAGACTTGTTCCTCAACCAACTCCAGAACCTCACCATGAAGGAAAATGAGAATGTAAGTGAACTTCATGGTAGGTTTAAAGAGATCATTAACGGTCTCCATTCCATAGATGAACGTGTAGAAAACCGCGATCTTGTAAGGTATGCACTTAAAGCTTTTCCTAGGAATGCCTTGTGGTCATCTATGGTAGATGCCTACAAGGTATCCAAGGATCTTTCAATTGTCAAGTTAGATGAATTTTTCTGTGAAATGGAATTACATGAACTTGCTAACAAAGGCCAAAAGGAGAAAGGTATTGCTCTTGTTGCAGGAGAAAGGAGCAAGGATGGGAGAAGGAAGAAGGAAAAGAAGAAAGAAAAGGAGATCTCCTCATCCACCTCTTCCTCCGAGTCCGATGACGAAGGCGAATCATCGTCATCAAGCGAAATGGCGAATTTCGTGAGGAGGATCATGAGAAGAAGCCGAAGATACAAAGGTAAACCTAATGATCCGAACATTGATAAATCTAACGTTACGTGCTATGAATGTAGTAAGAAAGGGCACTACCGAAGTGAGTGTCCTAAGCTCAAGAAGGAAGAACGAGCCAAGAAGAAGGAAGAACGAGCCAAGAAGAAAGAAGAAAGAAGCAAAAAGAAGAAGGCCCTTAAGGCCACTTGGGATGAGTCATCTTCAAGCTCATCCGAGGAAGAAGAGAAGAAGGAGAAGAGCACTCGCCATTTAGCACTCATGGCAAGGGAGGACTCCGGAAGCGATGGCAACTCAAGTGATGCTTCAAACGCGGCCTCATCATCCTCGGATGATGAAGAGGTAACCTCTTCTCATGTAGAAAAATGTTATAAGACTATTACTCATTTATCTACATTGCTTAAAAAGTCGAAAACAGAAAATAAATTGTTAAAAGAAGAAGTAGAAATGCTAAAGGCTCTTAGGGAAGATGAGGTTGGTGACCTTCATCTAGAGTTTCTTGAAGATGAGAACAAGGCTTTGAAGAGTGAGGTTGAGAAGCTCAAGAAAATGCTTGAGAAATTCTCAACTAGCTCTAAGACATTAGACATGATCTTAAATGCCCAAAGGGCAGTCTACAACAAAGCCGGGTTAGGTTATCAACCCAAAGAATCGAGTTTTATCTCATTAGTGTCTAGGACCCAATACCATAGATCAAATGATTCTAGGGTTCATGGAACTAGGAAGGGTATGACCAAAGCATGGGTTCCAACTCGCTTTGAGACCCTACAGAGACATCAGCTGGCTACTCATCAGGCGTTTATGGGATGGATGGCCAGCCACCCACCACCTCAGCCTTCTACAGACGATCCATCTTCAGGCAGCGGCGTGCCCCCTCAGGGATTCTCTTATCCTGTTGCTGATGACACTGCTCCTCATGATGAGGATGCGAGTTGATTTTGATTATGTGATTGATTGTTGATTGTGCTACTTTGTTCTAGATACGATGTTGATTGCCTGTCCTGGATGGTTGCTACTTTAGACATTATGTTTATTTTCATGCGTTTTGTACTCCTATGATATCTTTTTCATGCTATGTATATGACATTGCTTGAGTTCTATCATATCTTACTTCTTTTTGTGGATTATGATATGGGTTTAAGGGGGAGGTGTTTGTCAGTCCTCATATTTTTTTTTATATATATACCTTTTCGGTGTTTGACAAAGGGGGAGAGAGTATTTGAAGTTTAGAGACGAATTGTAAACTCAATATGAAAAAGGGGGAGAAGATATTTGAGATATATCCGTCTTAGGGGGAGGATCCCGATTTCCCTAAAATTATGGATATGAAAGCATTTCTGATCTAAACTTAAATCGTGTTGTCAAACAACAAAAAGGGGGAGATTGTTGATACAGTCTGACCTGGATGTTGTTTTGATGTTGACACTGATTTAAGTTTCAATCAGATATTGAATTAACTCAGACAAATCAGGGTTGACTTGGTTGACCTGATTAATCTGATTGGGAAAAGTCCGAGCAAGGAGCTTGGCACGGGAGAAGTCCTGGTGAGTGAAGCCAGGCAATTGGAGAAGTCCTGGTGAGTGAAGCCAGGCAATTGGAAAAGTCCTGGTGAGGGAAGCCAGATGGAAAGTCACGTGAGTGAAGCGGCAATTGGAAAGTCCCGGTGAGTGAAGCCGCGATTGGAAAGTCTCGTGAGTGAAGCCAGGCAAGGAAAATCCAGATGGATCAAGGGTGATCGGACATCGGTGTTGGGAAGTCCAAGTATGGAAACTTGGCATGTATAGTCGGAGAAGAGCTCGGTAGCTCGGTCTCGGGACCAAGATTAAGGGTAGCAAGCTTGGAAGCTTGCCTCTTAAATCATCAGACCGATCGAGTCGATCCAGTGGCACAAGTGGCACGGGTGATCGGTCGGCAGACCGATCCTCATGGAGTCTGATCGGTCTACGGACCGATCAGGAACGGAACATAAGTGTTAGTTCCTGATCGGTCCGCCGACCGATCGGTGAGAACTCGATAGCATCTGCGAATACCGATATGCTATCAGATCGATCTTGACCGGTCTCGGACCGGTCGATTGATGCTGATCGGTCCGGAGACCGATCGCTTATCGACACCGATCGGTCGAGGACCGATCAGCATCTGATCGGTCCGCACCGATCGAACGATCGAAAAGAGATTTGAGCGTATGGATCGGTCCGCACCGATCCATACTATAGTCTGTTTTGCATGCACTTTCTCTGATTCTTTCTGATTCAAAGTTGCTTTTGCCTAAATATTTCTAACCATCTGCTGCAAGATTTTGAGGTGCAGGTTACTGGTAATTTGCAATTGGTTGATTTCAAATTGAGCTACATTAGTAGAGGATACCAGAGAGACTTTTGCTATGTTCCACTGTAAACCTGTTAAAGCAGCAAAATCGTGGCTGCGATCTGGCGGTGATCTGGCATCGATCAGCTCAACTCATGGTGATTGGGTGGAGCTCAGAGACACCAGTGAAGACCAGAATTCCATTGGTGTGAGCTCAGATGATCAGATGAGAAAGAAGCGTGATTGGCGATGCTATGGCTGGATGCAGAGATTTGCTGCAGTTTGGCAGGGATCCGTTGCGGGCGAAAGGCAGAGATGGCAGAGACATAAAAGGCTGGTTGAAGAGAGGGTTAAGTAGAAGTTTTTTTTGGGAAGAAAAAACAACTCTCTGTCGATCGGTGCAAAAGCTTTGACGCTCGGGGCTGAGAAGCGGCTGTCTCGACTTGCTCTCTGTTTCACTGACCTTCGCGTGACTGTAAGCTTAATTTTCATTCTCCTAAGTCACCAAGCTCAGTAAGTCTTGTGCTATATTCTACATACCTGTTGAGATTTTGTTGAGAGGTCACTCCACCGAGAAGGAGAAAGTTCATAGCCGGGTGTTCACCGGGGTTGATCTACCGAAGATCGGCTTGTCCACCTTACGGACACCGAGGAGTAGGGGCAAGTTATCCCCGAACCTCGTAAACACTTGAGTCACTGTGGTTTGCTTTGTTTCTTCTCTTATTCTCTTATTCTGTCCTTAACTTGTTTTCCGCTGCGCTAACCACTCGTGTGAGTTTTATCTTTGAGTTTTAGCTTTTGAAGAGGCTATTCACCCCCCTCTAGCCATCCAAGATCCTAACAAGTAAGACTCAATCAATATTATGTACCTAAAAATAAAATACACTACCTTAAACTTTCTAAGCTAAATCCAAATAACTCAACCTTAATCTCAAAAATTAAACCTTTTAAGTTAAATCCAAACCTAAAAAATCAAATCAAATCAAATAAATTAAAAACTAAACCTAAATTTAATAATACAAAATTATTCTAAACTTGGACTATAATCAAGTTTATTATAACTATAAAGCAAATCGACACAAACCTAAAATTTAAACCCAAGTTTAATAATTTAGAGGGAGGCTCCAAATTATTTGACACCTCCAAAATAATAATTTACCTGGCTGGGTAATTAGGTCTAGTTTAATTAGGGATAAAAGTTTAACTTGACAAACAGTACTGGAGAAATTTGGATGATAGTAGGTTAGGGATGCTCTGTCTATGCATATCTAGAAAGATATGCCTTCAACCTGTTGCATTTGGCTTAGTGGAACTAATTGAAGTCACCCCTTACTAATTCTAGCTAGTTAGATCAAAGTTTTATACTAAGTTCAATGGGTAGGACTTTTAGAAATTTTGAAAGTGTGGTTACTCTAATGATGTTCAAATGAATGACCACAGCTTAGACATTTATTCAAAAAATATTCATTTGTTGAACCCAAAGTTAAACTTGAATCTAGCACAAGTTAAACCAAAATCTGAAATTTAACTTAAATCATCTCATAAAATTATAAAATTTTCTAATTGAAAATATAGATCGGGTGAGATGAATAAAGATTAAATTAAATTAAACTAAACTAAATCAAATTAAATTAAATTAAACTAAACTAAATCAAATTAAATTAAATTAAAATGAATTAAATAAATTAAAATAAATTAAATTATATTATATTATATTATATTATATTATATTAAATTAAATTAAATTAAACTAAACTAAATTAAATTAAAATGAATTAAATTAAATTAAACTAAACTAAATTAAATTAAATTAAAATAAATTAAATTAACATTAAGTTATATTATATTATATTAAATTATAATTTAAACTCAAATTAAAACTTGAAATTCAAATTCAAATTTAAACTTAAACAAAAATTAAAATTTAAACTCAAATTAAAAATTAAAATTCGAACTCAAATTAAAACTTAAATTTAAACTAAAATTAAATTTTAAAATTAAATTAAAATTTTTAAATCAAAATTCAAACTTAAAATTAAAAAAAACACTAACTAAACATTTAAACTTAATTTTTTTTAAAAAAAAAGGGTTAAAGACGCCTTCAATACAATCAGAGGCACCCTCGGAAGAGCAGCAAAATTCCTGCCCAACCAATTGAAGGCGCTTTCAATGCGCTTGAAGGCGTCCTCTATAATGCATGGAAAGTGCCTTCCATCGGGCTGAAGGCGCCTTCAACCCAAAATTTTACAGCGAACAGAGGCTTTCTCTATTCGCAAAACATGATTCGGGAAGGTGCCTCCACTCGGCTTTTAGACCTCTTTCTCCACCTTTTACCGTCAAAAACCCTAACTATGCCCCTAGGTACCTTCTAACTCAACCTATTTAGTTATTTTCTTTATTTGTATGCTTTTTCTTGAATGTTTGCATGTATAAACTACTTTAGGAAACGACGAAATATTTTTCCGCCCTAGGCTAGTTACAGCAGTGTCCCCTCTGTCGATGCCAGATTTTCTACTAAGGGACTTAGGCTAGATTTCCTATAACGTTTATATTTTGCATTAAAATCTAGGTTTCTAAGTAGGACATTCTTTACCCATTACTGTGCCCCTATTATAGAAGTTATAGACTATTATAAGTTAGATAGATTAGTTTACTATAGTTATTCAGTAAACTTAGACTTATGTGCCTAATTTTATAATAACCTAGTTAAGATTAATGGCTTGACATACTTCACCAGAGTAGGTGGTAAGGACTTTAGGTTCTCACCCATTCTATTGTATGATAGTTTAGGATTTTGGAGGTTTGCATGCCCTTTTTTATGTTACCCTAGTAGGGATTTGCCATTTGACGAACCATACTCCCATATTACATTGGATACTATCCACATATATTTTTTTGAGGAGGAGAGAGTACCTGCTGTGACTGACTTCAGGTCTCTCTCTCTCTTAGGGTTCAGGACTATGTCCTGTATAGAGTTTTAACCACCTGCATTTTACCGATCACATCTCGCGATGTTGCGATGATGCGTCCCTCACATTCTTTCTTCCTTTATGCACTATGCCAGCGATTAGACATCAACATTGCATTACATATGCTTTAAAATATCATTCATGCATCCGGTCTTATCACTAGGCGACAGATTCATATGTCATACTGTCACATTTTAACTTTCAAATTTTTAACCATAGGGATAAATATGACCCAAAGTACATCTACTTCCCTTAGCGCATATGATGAGATTGGTCAACGTCAGCTTGCATTAATGCATATAGATGTTACCACTCAGGGGGAACTGATTTGGAGATTGGGTCCTCAGCCAAATGTTCCAGACGAGGTCGAGGAGGATATCCCACTAGCCATTCAGGTCGAGGGGGAGGAGATACCAGCATTTACAGTTGAGGAGCTTTTTGGACCTCTTCCGACTCCAACCCAGCCCTCGACCTTGACTCAGCTCTCGACCTTGCTTTTCATAGAGGATCACCTTGCTAGACTTGAGGAGTCTTCCGAACAAATCCAGCAGTCAGTCTCAGAGGCAGTCACCTCTCTTCGCGTTGAGATGACCACTGGCTTTGGGCTTCTCAACCTACAGATGTAGGCCATCCTTCGAGTTTTACAAGTACCTGATCAACCTCCACCTACCAATGATGATGAGACATGATTTTGATTAGTGTAGTTGTATGCATTATTTGTTTGCCTGACTTGATTTATTTATGTAGTTACTTATTGACTACTTTAGATAATCTAATAAATTTTGTTTTAAAAATTTAATTCAAGAGTAGGATATGGTTCTCCTTAAACAACTTTCAAATTCTAGAAAAATTCATTACTTATGTTTTCTCAAATTCCCATTTCTCTAGTTTTTCAAACTTATTTTGGCCTTAGTTTAGATCAACTCATAGAAAGTATGATCCTATAAATCTAGGTTATGAGCATCTCACAAACACACTAGGTCTACCTTGATTGTATATTAAAAAAAACTTAAAACGGCGTAAGATGCATAGACCTTCTACCTGGACTTTAGATGCTTATATCTGTACATCAATATAAGTCTGGGTGAAAAATATAAATAGTACATTGATCAAGTTAAGTAGTCCTTTTTCAATAAATTTCTAACTGGACATTAGTACTTAACTTGACTAACCAAGTGAACATTGTTGTCTTTTGATAGTTAGTTAGTAACTAATGGTTAGACATTTAAGGATAATTTTTAGATGAAAATTATTTTCCAAATAATATCAGGTTCAGGAGGAGGATATTTGAAAATGACTTTTAAAACATTTTTTTATTGATTAATTTTTTTTTTGAAAGCTTGCTAAAACTTACTTTTAAAAATTACTTTTGAGATATTTCTAAAACTATTTTGTTTAAAATGCTTTCAAACCTTTCTTTCAAAACTTGCTTTGAAAAATACTCCTATGCTTTTTCAAATGTCTATTTTTGAAAAATAAAAATTAAAGTGTTTTGAAAATTACATTCAAAAACTACTTTAAAAAATATTTTCAAAATGTTTTGAAAAGTTTTATAAAATTCTTACAAATGTTATCCTTTCATTTTGAAAATTATCTTTGGCAAACTTTTGACAACTATTTTAAAAATGTTTCCAAAATTATTTTACTTGGACAAATTTCTTTGAAAATACTTTTAAAATATTTTAGAAAATTAATTTACAAAAACTTTTCAAAATTTTCCTTGAATAATTGAAACTCTAAACTTTACTTTGCAACAAATTATTTTTAAAAATTATTTTGAAATCTATCTTGAAAATTAGCTTGCAAAATTCTTGCTAAATTCAACTTTGAAAAATGGTTTGTTCTTTTCAAGTTTCAAATTTTTGAAACCCTTTGGTTAATTTTGAAAATTACTTTCAAAGTACTTTAAAAATTTTCTTAACACCTCCCTACAATAAACTTCCAAGTTTTTATACTTACTTTGAAAATTTATTACTTGCTATGCTTACTTGTGTAATTCTATTTTTTATAGACTTATATATTGTTTTGATGATGTCAAAGGGGGAGGGGGAGGGTTTAAGTAAGAAAAACTAGAGAAAATCTGATAAACATAAACCTAAAATTGATTAAAAAAATAAAACTTAACTGCTTTATTTTATATATATATATATATATATATATATATACATCAAAAAATGAAGAGATTATTGGTACATTTGGCACCAATGGTCAAACCTAAGTTTTGATGAATGACAAGTGGATTAAAGTTAGATGTGTTGTTGATCTAACCTTGTTACTGAGTGCGCGGTGTTGGCTAACTTAATGGGTCAAGAGGACCAGACATCAGGCAAGAAGTCTAGTCGGGATGTGTGATTCTCGATTGGCGAAGTCCAGATGTGAGATTCTGGTAGGAGGTTGAGATGTGTGATTCGCAATGGATTGAAGTCCGAATGTGCAATTCTAGCAAGAGATCGGGATGTACGATTCCCGATTGGTGAAGTCCATATGTGCAATTCTGGTAGGAAAACCTGGTGGGTCAAATTGATGTCAAGGAAGTAACTTGACACTTGGTAAGTGAAGATAAGTCACTAGAGGAGAGTAACTCAATGAGGATGCATTCCTGAGGGGACAATAAGTGTTGGTCCAATTTAGGTCTATTTTAGAAATCTAAATTGAGACATTGACTAGTTACAGGTCTTGGAATGACAGGAAGTAATTATTACTACTTATTTTATTGTGTCAACTTTGTCTTACAGAGTATATTTTGTTTGTGTTGGACTAACATATTTTGCAGGACAAAAAAGCACAAAATACCTCAGGTGAATAATACCCGAGGCACCTTCCAAGCAATGGAAGGTGCCTTGAGTACTGTTTATGGAAGGCGCCTTTGGGAGCTTAGAAGACGCCTTCAGTCAAATAAGGCAGAAGGCTTCGTCGACGATAAGGAGTAGATTTATCGGGATAAAAATTTACCTATGGAAGGCGCCTTCAGTGCTATGGAAGGTGCCTTCCATCCCTTATAAAAGAGGCACTCGACCAAGGCTTTCATATCATCTCTTTTACCAGCTTCTATGTGTCCGTTTAGTGTTCCGATTGCTTCGGTTTCTTGCTGCTGCTCTGCTACACCCCATCACTACTGAGGAGTTGTCAAACATCGAGCATGATCTGATCATCTATGAAGGTGTTGGGTAACGAACTTTAATATTGTACTTAAATTGTTGTATAAAGGAAAGTGTAGAGTGTTACACTTTTTTTATTCTTCTTTTGTACTCAATCCCCTCTTCTAGAAGTTCGAAAAGAGACTATTAATAGATTACCTATCGATAGGTCTGCAACACCTGAGTCTTAGAGTAGGAGTTACTGAAAGCTCCAAACCAAGTAAAATTATTTGCGTTCTTGTACTTTCCTATTTTTGCTTTGTTCTCTGCGCCTACGTACTTTATTTTTAAAAGTAAAAGAAAAATTTTGAAAATCACTTGATTGACCCCCCCCCCCCCCGCACGTGCATCTCGATCTAATACTCAGCACCCCCATGGGGATTACTCGGTAATTGTTAAAGCATATAGAAGTTATCTCATAGTTGCTACAACTTGAAAAATTAACTATTTTACTATTTAGTGGATTTAGAGTTTAAGATTTAGCGTTTAACCATAGTGTGTAGAAGTTACTCGGTAGCTATTACGGTGTGAAAAAACTACTTGGTGGTTGCTACAATATGAAAAATCAACTATTTTATTAAAATTTTAAATCCTAAATTATAAACTTGAAAAATCAACCTACTATTATGTCTCTTATTTTTTTTCTACCTAAATCAGCGCATTGTAACAATTACGAACTAGTAGCTGCTACACAGTTGTTGCAGCTACGATTTCATACAACATGAATGTTAAATACTAAACTTTTAGAGGTCATAAATTTCGACTCGGGTTGAATCATAGAATTAACAATATATCAAATTAAGGCTTGTTCAGAGATCTACAACTAATTAGGGGTGAAACTCGTAATGATTCAATTTCAAACTCAAAAAATGTTATTTAAATTTTTTTTGGAGGCTCTAAATAATTTTAGTCTTAAAAAAATATATTGTAGTAGCTACAAAATCGTAGTTGATACAATTGTAGGATCGATGGCACGTGAGAAGGGGGGAATCACATGATTTTTAAAAAATGTTTCTTTTCGAACTTAAAAAAACAAGTGGGTAGTAGAAATCAAAATAGTTAAGTAAGAAAAAAAAAAGAGTAAGACACACTGATTTACTTGGTTCTGAGCTTTCGGCGACTCCTATTTTAAGACTCAGGCCCTTTGGACCTTTTCGATGGGTAATCCATTAAATTTGAATCTCAAATATAAAATACGAGGAAAGTGTATACCCTACACTTTCCTTTTGCAAGTATATTAAGTATACACAATAATAAATTCATTACAAACACGAAGATGTCGAAAATGGATGCGCTCGTGTGTTGGTGTCGATTTGACTACAATGATCAAGCATAGTATAGTAGCAACACAACAGTATCGTGAAGTTGGATGGTCAAGAATGAGTGTAGGAAAGTGTTTTAAAACTCCTGGCCAAACCCTCCTTTTAAACATCGTTAGACGCACCTCCAACGGTTTAGGGAGCCTCCAACAACACTTATCTAATCAAAAGACTTTGGTCTTATCCCCGTGAGGGTGGCTCCATCAGCTCTAAGCCGCCTCCAATGCGCTCGGAAATGCCTCTAGTCCGCTCTGAGGTGCCTTTCCACAGCAAAACTTTATCTTCAAATCTTATTTGTGCGAGGCTCCTCCTCCCTATCCAGGGCATCTTCATTCAGCTCTAAGGCACCTCCAGTCAGCTCCGAGGCACCTCAAGTATTGTTTATCTGAGGCTAACTCTTTCACTTTATTCCTGCAAGACGCGTTAGTCCAAACAACAAAAGGTAATCTGCAAAACAGAGTTAGCACATTAAAAAAATAAGATGTATGAATTAGATAATGTCTTACCAAAATCAGGATCTAGTTATGGTCTCAACTTAGACTTCCAAAATGGATTTAAGTTAAATCAGCACCTACATCCCCATTGGGCCTCATCCTCATTGGATTACTCTCATCTAGTGCTTACTTTATTTATCATTGCATACTTTCTCAACTTTTGACCCATTAGGTCTTCATGCAAGATACCCCATCTGAACTTCAACCAGTTATCAGGTCCCACTGATCCAACTGGACTTTCTACCAGATATCAACTTATTTGGTCTTCTTGCTAGTTATCAGATCCTCTAGACTTAACTAAATTTCAATCTGGTGTTAGGTCTTATCACGTCTTTCAATCCTGCATACTTAGTAAATATATTTAGAACACACAATATTAACTTTAACCGTTTATCATATATCAAAATCTGAGTTTAATTATCAATATAAATTATACCAATAACAATGACCTGATTTAAGTGGGAGATAAGATAATAATGAGAATAGTAATGAATAATAGTTCTTTCATTTTATATAGAGATGGGATGCCCTTTTTATAAAAAAAAAAAAATCAACATAGAACCCTTTGATGATTTAGTTTAAAAACAAAAGGACTTTTAACTTTTGTCCAATATTCTATACCAATTAATTAAAATTATTTTAAATTACTTTAAATCATTTGAGAATAGTTATAGCAACAACATATAGAAATTACTAAGCATCTTCTATAAATACTATAATATTATTATATTAAGTACTACAGCGCTATCAAGTATTTTATGTATATATTATAGTAGTTAGTCATAGGAATATCCAAATTAAGGGTATTCATGAAATAAAATATTCAGTAGGATAACTTTCTGATTTTCTTTGAAAAAAAAAAGTGTTTTCGATGATTTACTTAATTTGAGAGGTTATTTTGATTTATATTTATTATTATTATAATAAATAACATTTTATTACTATTTTTAATTATATATATATATACGGATGGCTATAATCCTATTATAGTATCAAAAAATTGAAGCATCTTTAATATTTATCTTAAATAGATAAAATCATCTTTATCACATTAAATAGATATGAGAGTTGGAGAATTTTCATAGAACTAAATAGGTCATCTTTAAAATTAGTCCATTTAAAAAAATAAATATCTAAATTATATATATATAAGGTCATGTGATAACCTACTCAATTTCTTAATTTATCTCTTTATATAGATGACCGAAATTAACCATTTACATAAATTAAATAGATATCACAAGAAACTCTTACTATTTTTATATATAAAAAATATTAATATAACTATTAATATAAACATTTAATTATTTAGTTTTTTTTACAATTTTCTCTATAATTTTAAAATTTAATATAATTTTTTATCTTAAAAAAAATGAGCACTTCACCTTATCACCCATAACTTTCATATTTAACAAAGATTTAAAATATCCCTTCCACCTATTGAATTAGTTTTTTCCCCAACCTACTGAACCAAAAAAAAAAAAAATCATGTCACTCTAAATTATAGAAATGGTCAAAAAGATATTCTTAAAAAAAATCAAAAAGACATTCCAAATATTTTATTCTAAAAAAATCCTTATGTTATAATAGTTATGACATTTAATACAATCCTATTGCCTTTGTAGCAGCCAATTAAATAACTTTTAAAAATAATTTTAATCAATTTAAATAATTTTAAATAAAAAATATTTTGATATAATAATATTCAAAATTTAAAATTAATTATGTTGCTACTACTATTTTAAAATAATTTTGATTAAATTGATAAATAATATTTTAATATAATAATTTTAATTAAAATGAAATAGTATTAACTACTAAGCAACTACAACATTAAAATAAAGAATATTTTGAATACAAAACATTTGATGAGACTATCTTTTCTATTCTTCTTTTCTTTCTATTTGCAGTGTTACAACAATCATTTCTTGTTCAAGATACAGAAAAGAACATGATCAAAGAAGAATTGCGGACATAACAGTTAGAAATCCCACAGACACTATATACAGAACTGAGATTAGTGAGGATCCTTAAAAAAAGATCCACTGCCAATATACCTTCTCCAGGATACCTCCGCCACTGCGAACTGCAACGCGAAGAGTGTCGGATGCAGGAGGAACACCCCAAAGCAGCGGCACCACTACTGTCATTGTCAGCTTCTCTTGCAATCCTTCACTGCTAACTTTTTCTGCAGTCACAACCTGTGCAATCATGTATTCTTGTTTTAGCAAACATCTGTAGTCATTAAGGTGTCAAAAATGCTTGGATGGATGTGTTGTCCATCTTCAGCTTAAATTCACAAGCAAAAGACACTCACGGATTACAGTTTACATGAGGACGATCAAAAGGATAAAGCCAAATGCACACAACTTTGTCGAACACCCATGTTCCCAACAAAATTTAACCACCTTAGCAGTAATCTCAGTACTATCCATCTTATTAGAATCACATAATAAAAGGGCAGGGTGATGTAAGTCCGAAAGGTCTTAATAAAGACTCTGACATGCTTCTAAATCACAGATGAAAACTTAACACACAGTGACACTGACACAAAAGAAGATCAAAAATTCTAATCATTCCGATGCTAACATTAACCGGACGGGTTGGTTAAGAAAGTACAACATTAATTTTTAGTTCCCTGGTGAGAATAATGGTTATCTTGATATGCATTTTACCTTTTTTTATACAAAAGTCTAAAGAGCAACTTGGCAAATCTGATATTCTGACGGTTTGTTATCTGGTCATCAAGTTAGCACACCAGTCAGGTTCATGTTTCTTTATCCATAGGAAAATGAGTTCAGAGATCAAGTGGAAAGTAGGAAAAGTTTGTTATAAGCATGGCAAGAAGTGCAACTACGGAAGGTGGTGCAGCTATTCGTTGCTGGAGATATTTGAATTTTTTTCGTTGTTTTCCCTCTTTCCTTCATTCTTTGCTACCTTCCACAATCATTCCTTCCATTATCGCAAGCCCAACAGATCAGTGTGTACTAGAAAGTATGATAAATATGACTGATCGCATGCTTGTTTCTAAACTAGCATCACGTCTGTAGCAAGTAATGCTTGTGTTGCAACCAAGATTATATCTCCTAATTTTTTTATTTTTTTCCTAAGTTATGGAAGTCTATTTTCCAAAGAAAGTTACAGAATCTATAGTCCCCAATTCTAATGAATTTGACACTAAACATCAACTATAAAGAGGAGACTCAAGATAACATGACAAAAAATGTATAGCATACCTCACCACCATGCTCTACAACTGTATCTTCAACAACATCACTCAACATTTCAATGGAACGGCAAAAGCCAAAGAAACACATCCTTCGCCTCCTATCAAGTCCCTGTCGGCATACACCATAACATATTAATCATATAACTAAACTTATACTACAGCAAAATGAGATAGATATACACATTTGTCGCTGCAATATTAAAGAGTGCACCAAGGCATAATCCTTGATCGGGATCCATATAATCACTCTCCTGAAAGCGCTGAACTTTTTGTGATAGCTGCGATTTCCCTTCCCTCTTCTGAACAACATGCATGATATCATAATGTACAAATTTGCTCAAAATGGCATAATAAGTAACAGCATGTGAGTACATTTAAATATGCCAAAAAAAAATTCTGTGCATGCTTACCATGCTCAAAAAAAAACACAGAATATGTATAATTTTTAAGAACTCAACAACTTAAATACAGGTAGAACAATTAAGAAGATGTTCCTGTGTAAGCAAAAGAACCTAAAGAGACATCCTAGGCAGGTAGATTTTTGTTTGACGCACAAATAATTTTTTATCACATGGATTAAATAATCAAACTACAGGATAATTAAGGATCTGAGTAACACACACACACTATATATATATATATATAATTATTTGTAAGTTAGGACACAACAGGAAGACGCCCAAACGTCACCATATCAAGGTGTGACATGTGTAGAGAAGTTTGTTCATCAGACCAACAAATAAAAGTGAAAAGAATGTTCCATGATCAAAGATAAAGATCAATAATATGTGTGTGTGTGTGTGTCTGTTTGTGTGAGAGAGAGATAGGGCAGGGGAACAAAGAATTAGAATTCAGAATGAAAAGGGAACAGAATTAAAAAAAAAAAATCAATCAAAGAATAAATGTTCAAAGTTCTTGCAAAATAACACATATATAAGACGTCAATACCTTAATAGGAGAAAATCTATGAGGAACCAAGGATCCTCCTATCTGAATGAGCCCCTCGGAAGTAAAAAGAGTGATTCTATCTTGTGGAACCCATTGAATAACTGGAAAAATTTAGGAACAGTCATGCACTACAGTCATATGAAAAAAAATGAGGCAAATATTTTGAACAAAAAAAACAAGTACCGCTAAATATTTCAATCATAGAACATTATACAAACTAAATAGCAGTAAGAATCTGTTTCCAAGGAGAAACTAGCAGCAAAATTCTGTAAGTAATGCATCCAATCCCAACTTTCTATCCAATTATTAGTTTCATAAGAAGATGCATACTTTTGAATCTTCTTTTAGTTACTACTTCAAGAAAAAAACAATATGATAAATTGTAAGCACCAATATACACCACGTATCCTCCTCTAGAAAAACATACCCCACTTATGATGGATTTTTATTAGTAAGGTTCTGATACATTTACACATTTCTGGAGGTTGACTACTACTTTGAATAGAAACTAGAGTACTCTAACCCTGTACCAATCTTCCATATATTAGTTACAATTCGTAACGCAGCATACCTAGTTGGTCAAAAACTAAGTGATGACGATAAAATTGTTCCTGAATAGAAGAATTCTTTAATAGCACGCAAAGAGTTTGATGGTTTGTGCTGTGAGAATCAGTACAATCAGTTAGCTTCAAGCAAATGTACGATCCTCATCAATTTCTAGGAGATAAGATTGTAATGGAAGCAAAAGAAAAAAAAATCATAAAGTTCAATCAGAAACAAGAAGGGCACTAATAACTGATAACGACATGCTGAACAACTTTTTGAAGTAGGCTAAATTTCCTTTCCGTTCAAACAAAAAGATCCTAAATTTTTTTTAAAAAAAAAAACATCATACATCAAGCAAGAACAAAGCTTTAATTACGACAACATACTCCGCAAGGACTAAAAGGCCAGCGAGGTTTGCAATTCAAAGAAACGCAGAAACTAGTTAAACAAATTGATACAGTTATTGACGTGCCATCGGAAAGATTAGTCGAAAAAAACAAAATAATTGAAAACGAATTCAGAAAGCTGACACCGGGACACATTACGATCCGGAAATCCTGACTAAATTGACACGGCAACCAAAAAGAATAGCCATGAAGCAACAAAATCGAAACCCTAGTATTCCGAGATTGCAGGGATTGCGAGGCATACTCGGCCCCTCGGAGAAGGCGGAGGATTCCCAGGGGTAAGGACCATAGGGATCGTCCCCGAAGCATCCGGCCTCGTCATCGGACTCCTTGGCGCGTGGGCGGACCGATCGGCGACCGCGAAGACACAAGCGCCTGGGCGGAGGAGAGGCGAGGGAGGAAGACGGGGAGGAATAAGAGGAGGGGAATGCGAGTCGTCTCGGCGGACTGGTAGGACGGGAAGGGGAGAGCACGGCGCGGAAGGAGGGGGAGAAGCGCAGCGCAGAGGAGGAATCCGCCATGGACGAGAGAGAGAGAGGAGGAAGGTGGGGAAGGAAAAGAGGTTTCCGTGGTTGTGATAAAAACCGAAGCATCTAATTTTCCATCCTCGCCGCCTTCGCCAACGAGAAAGGCGAGGCGGGGAAGCGCGGAGGAATGGCCCACGTCTTCGTCGTGACTCGGCATAGTCATGGGACGCTAGGGTGTCAAATCGGATGGTCTAAACGGATTCGGATCGAAATAAAAAAATCCGAATCCAAATTCAAATCTAATACAATTTAAAACCCACCCCCTAAAATTTAAATCTGAATCCGATCTAATAACCCGATTAAAAATAAATTTTTTAAAATTATTTTTTTATAATTTTTTAATTTTTATCTCTACCCTTCCAATTCATTTTTATACTCTGATGGGACACATCTAACACGATACGCATATTAGAACATCCACAGTGAGAACTTTTTCAAAGCTGCCAATATGACGTGGCAGGGAAAAACCTCCCTCCACAACCTCCTATAGTGGAGGGAGGTTTTTCCCTTTACATGAAGAAGCGGCTCTCTAACCACGGAGCCATGAAGAAACGGAGTCGCTTCTTCGTGTTTTTTTTTTTATATATTATTTTTATTTTAATAATTATAAAAAAAACAACGGCTAAAATTTTAATATATTCTTCGTGTGCTATGCCGTTGAACAACGGCTATTTTAGCCGTTGTTCAACGGTTAAATTTATTTTTTTAATTTAAATTTTTTTTATAAATATATGATCGATTTCATATTTTTTTCATCCATCTCATTGTTATCTTCGCTTTCAATTTCTTTCTTCACCTCTATATTTTTCAACCATAAAAATATCTTGATTTATTTCAAATGACTCAAAATCCATATCAATCTATGCTCCATGAATTCTGAAGAAATGAATTGACGAAAGATGCGGAGGATATAGATGAACGAAGAATGCTCCAACTATATGAGCAGCGACAAACGGTACGTTAAAGAGCTGAAAGTTCTTCTGGTAGAACACAGAGGAGAAGGTATTTGAATCGGGATCGTGAAGTTGGACATGCTCGTCTTTTCAATGATTACTTTTCTGATGATCCGGTATATCCTGATGACATATTTCGATGTCGATTTCGAATGCAAAAAGAGTTATTCCTTCGTATAATTGATGCCGTGAAAAATCATTCCGAATATTTTCAATGGAAGGTCGATGCAATAGGGAAAAAAGATTTGTCACCACTTCAAAAATACACAGCGGCTATTCGTCAATTGGCGTATAGAGTCCCTACTGATCATTATGATAAATATCTACAGATTGCTTAAACAACTGTCATCCAATGTTTATTCAACTTTTGTCGATGTGTAATTGAAGTATTCGGGACCCAATATTTAAGAAAACCTAATGCTGCTGATATCCAACACTTGCTTGAAATGCATGAACAGAGACATGGTTTCCCTGACATGTTGGTAGTCTTGATTGTATGCATGGGCAATGGAAAAATTACCCCGTCGCTTGGAAATGTCAGTTTACTCGAGGAGATCATGGCGTCCTAACAATTGTGCTTGAAGTCGTTGCATCTTTGGACTTGTGGATATGGCATACCTTTTTTGGGATTGCAGGGTCACGTAATGATATCGATGTGCTTAACGAATCGCCGTTATTCAACGATGTCTTACAAGGGAATACACCCGAGGTTAATTTTACGATTAATAATACACAATATACAAAAGGATACTATCTGACCGATGGAATCTATCTAGAATGGGCTACTTTCGTCAAGAGCTTTCCATGTCCCAGGATCCCAAGAGAAAAATATTTAAGGAACGACAGGAGGCCGCGAGAAAGGATGTCGAGAGGGCATTTGGGGTGCTCCAATCACGATGGGCAATGATAAGAGATCCAGGACGATTTTGGTACAAGGATAATTTGAATGACATCATGTATACCTATATTATTTTGTACAACATGATTATTGAAAATGAGAGAGATGCAGTTGTCAATTGGTCGGGCGATAAAGGAGATCCTCAATCACAAATATTTCAAGGCTCCACTCAAGAATTCCAAGCATACATCCACAGAAATTACGAGCTACGTGATAATCAACTACATCATCAACTTAGAGCCGACTTAGTTGAGTATATCTAGGCACGCTATAATTGTAATCAATGAAAAAATAATTTATTAATTGTGATATATGTATTGTGATATTTATGTAATTTTTTAATTATGAAAATTATTTTATGTTAGTAATTTATGAATTTAAATTTTATTAAAATTTAATTATATAAAATGTAAATGTGAAGAAGAGATAATGAAATATATATAATGAAAAGTATGGGACCATAAAAAAAATTGTTGAGAAATTTTTTTGATAATAGATAGGGGTGTGAAATTTTTAAGTTTCGATGTGACACAGATATAACAATGAAAGAGTTCTCAATGGGGTCTAATCACTTTTTTCTCAAAAACTTGAAATAATAAAAATAGAAATAATACTGACGAAAAAATATATATATATAAGCTCACATTGTTTTTTAATCTCAGCTCAAACAGTCAGACAGAACATAAAAATAATTTTTAAAAAGGGTGAAAAGTCAAAAAACGAGATCTCATTTTTCCATGGATCAAAGGTTGCTTATTTTATTTTTTAATAAAAAAACGCCCCTTATGTCTTTTCAATCGTGTACATTTATCCACGTACTGTGTCTTTCTTATTATTATCTCTGTCTAGATCTCGTACCTAAATTTATTACAATTTTACAGTTACTATAATATCTACTTAATCTATATAAAAATATTCATATTATAATAATAATTGTAATTTTATAACAATTAAAATGTGAATTCAACTCTATTTACGTATTATTCATATTACAATAATTATAAAATCTTATTTCTGCTATAACACAGATTTAATCTACTCATCTAACATTTACATTATAGCAACTATAAAATTATAACTACTATAATATATATAACTATTACAGTTTTATAGTTATTATAACTATAAGTACCCCGTGATAGTTTTGATGTGATCAACCAAGTCAAGTTAGGTCATGTTGTTATTTTAATGCCTTGTGTCTAAGTGTGCAGAAACTTAGGAGCATAGGAAGTCGAGCGAAAGACGCAGCTAGCGAGAAGGAGGGCACAGGAGAGAGCCGACGGGCTCGGTGCATTCGAGGGACGAGGTACTACAGAAAAATACGTTTGCAGATGAGGAGGCGTGCAGCATTTCCGATGGACGAGAAGATGGAGCGGAAGACTGCTCGAATGTCGGAAAATGGATTCAGATTAGTCCTATTCCAAATGGTCGAAATCACCCAAGCAAGTGGAACCAGAGCGGAAAATCCGGACCAATGCGAATGGAACCAGAGTGAAAGACTGGTACTGAAAGTCAACAAAATATTGACTTTTTTGTCCGGACACCTGGACTCCTGGCGCCCGAAACCCCTCTGGGTGTTCGGACCTGAAATCTCAGCCAAACACAAAGTGGCGCGTTCTGTTGAGATGAGGATAAAGTTTTATCCTCCTCCAGGCGCCTAGAAGCCTTCCAGGCGCCCCAACCAGGGTTATAAATACAGCTCTGACCCCAGTAAGTCAGAACAACACTTTTAAACAATTCCTCTTTAATTTTGTTCTGTAATTAAATGCTTTAATTACTATAAGAGGATTCTCCGTCTGAAGGAGATTATTTAGTGAACTTCAACTTCCTTGGATTAGCAATCCCCTGATTGCAAACTAAGTGATCCTTTTGTGTCTCTTCTTTTTAATCAATCTCTTATTTCTTTTATGCAAGTATCTATTCTAATCGAGCTATAAGATCGAGAAAGAGGATTTTGTTTATTTTTATTATGCAGGCTATTCACCCTCCACTAGCCGGTCGCGAAAGAACCAACAATTGGTATCAAAGCTCAACAGCTTTAGGAGAACTAACTGCCGAATGAAGCACAAGAGATAGCCAGACTGAGCATCTATTCACCGAAGTTCGAGGAAAAATTCGCGAGCTGGAAGAAAAATATGGACATATTCTTTAAGATAGATTTCGATTTACTATTAATCATGATATTTAGTTTTGTAGCACCAGAGGGTAAAGAAGAATACCAATGGACGAAGAAGGAGCAAACCGACTTTGTGGCAAACGGCAAAGCAAAGTTTCATCTGCTTAGCATCTTACCACCTCAAGAAGTCAGCCGGATCGAAGCCTACAAGTCAGCCAAGGAGCTCTGGAGAAATTCCTAGAACAACATGAAGGGACCTCAAAGGCAAAACTCGCGAGACAAAATCTGCTCCGGAACCATATCAGCAACCTCCAATTAAAAGAAGGTCAAACTGTTGCACACCTTCACTCTAAAATAATGGAACTCATCACCAAACTCATGAATCTCAGAGAAAAGGTAACCAACCAAGATTCGCTAAGGTACGCACTTAACGCATTCCCTAGTACTACTAAATGGGCAACATTAGTAGATGCTTATTATATCTCTAAAGATCTAGAAGTAAGTACTTTAGAAGAGTTGCTTTCAACTTTTGAAGTTCATGAAATGAGATGTACATATCTGAAAAAGGAGCCCAAGCACAACATGGCCTTAAAGGTAAAAATGAACGAACCAGATTTTGAAACTTCTCTCGATGATGATGAAACGATATTCATGGTAAGGAAATTTAAAAAGTTATTTAAAACTAATAAATTTAATCGAGTGCGGGATAAAATAAGAAGAAAAAAGATAAGATGCTACCACTGCAATGAAGAAGGGCACGTGAAAGACAACTGCCCTAAATTGAAGAGCAAAGACAAGAACAAGGACAAAAGATCAGTCCAGACAAAGCATCAAAATCTAAAGGCGACATGGGACGAAACGTCGTCTGAATCAGAGATCGAGGCCATCACCGAACTTCCGCTAGTGGCAAGTCACCAAGAAGATGAAGACGAAGCAAGCTCATCCTCAATGAGCATCAAGAACATTGATGAAGGGAGAATATCGTCAAAGGAAAGCAGCACTACAGGGGAGCATCAGAAATCGACAAGGTAAGTCAGGTACGGTTCCTACCTCCTAACCAATTATTTAAATTTATAAAAATACTGTCGAAGAGTTCTTACAAATTAGAGATAGAAAATAAAAAATTATTAAAAGAAAATGAAGAATTAAAATTAACCTTAGCAATATCTTGTCAACTAGAGGATTTCGATAAGATAAAAATGAAAAATGAAAAATTGAAAGAAGAAATTAAAAACAATGCATACTCACAAGTTAGAAAGTATAATGGACTAAATTGACATTTTAGATATCATAAGGGTCAAATTAGAAGAATATTACAGAGATATATCTCTAAGAAATTTTTAATTAACATAGTTGGAAGGAATCTATTTTGGGTTCCAAAATCATGTTTAAATTAAAATTATCACTTTGTGCATATTTTTTTAAAAAAAAATTGAAAGTTTGACCTAGGGCTTTCAGAAAAATAAATAAATATTTAATTTTTTTAAGAGACTTTGTCTAGAAGTGGTTGTTGTTCCAATAACTAAGAATGTCTAGTACCTCATTGCTTGAAAGTCAATTACTAAAATGAATATTTAATTGACTAACTATTAAAGCATTTAATTATTATAAAATTATCTAATGCTTTCACTTAAATTGGTCTTGCAATATTATTTTCAGCAAAATTTATTTTTTCTGTGAAACTTTATCATTTTCTCTATCTAAGAGATTTTTTTTTCAAAACTAAAATTTTTTTCAAAATTGAAAGTTTTTTTTAAAATTCCAAACATGGTTTAAAAATTGAAAAATCTAGATTTTCAAAAACTTAAAAACTTCTTGATTTTATTCCTTAAACTTTGCAAGACTACCTCATTTTAATGTGATCAAAGGGGGAAAACTAAAGATTAAGTTGAAAAAGGGGGAGAGGGTATATTTTTTATTTATTTTTGCACATGCTTTTCTTATATGCAAAATATGTACTTGTTATTTCTATTACTATTTGTTTCTTGGTTTGCCCTAATTTAACTTGGGTTGATCCATATCAAAAAGGGAGAGATTGTAAGTATCATGTGATGCTTTTAATGTGATCAACCAAGTCAAGTTAGGTCTTGTTGTTATTTTGATGCCTTATGTCTATGTGTGCAGGAACATAGGAGCACAAGAAGTCGAGAAAAGACAGCTAGCTAGAAGGACGGCACGGGAGAGAGCCGACGGGCTCGGTGCGTCTGAGGGATGAAGCGTTGCGAAAGAGCACGCTAGCGGACAAGAAGGAGGTGCATGACGTTTCCGAGGGACAAGAAGTCGGAGCGAAAGACTGCTCGAAAGCCAAAAAATGGGTTTGGGTGAGCCTTATTCCGGATGGCCGAAATCACCCAAGCAAGTGGAACCGGAGCGGAAGACCCGGACCAATGCGAGCGGAACCGAAGCGGAAAATCGAGATCGAAAGTCAACAAAATGTTGACTTTTTGATCAGGGCGCTCGAACCTAATCCGGGGCGCCTAGACCTGAAATCTCAGCCAAACGTAATATGGCGCGTTCCGTTGTGATGGGGATAAAATTTTATCCCCTCCAAGTGTCTAGAACCCTTCCAGGCGCTCCGACCAGGGCTACAAATATAGACCTTACCCCAATAAGTCAAAACAACACTTGTAAATGATTCCTCTTTAGTTTTCTTCTATAATTAAGTGCTTCAACTACTGTAAGAGACTTCTCCGTCTGAAGGAGATTGCTTAGTGAGATTCAACTTTCTTGGATTAACAATTCCCTAATTACAAACCAAATAACTCTTTTGTGCCTCTTCTTTTTAATCAATCTCTTATTTCTTTTATACAAGTGTTTATTCTAATCGAGTTATAAGATCGAGAAAGAGGATTTTATTTATTTTTATTCTGTAAATTATTCACCCCCTCTAATCAGTCGTTAAGGGATGAACAACAACTAGTCAGACTAATTTAAAATTTAAATAGAAAATAATAATAATAATAATAATAATAAAGAAAAAAGATAAATATACCATTAAAAAGGAAAATAGGACGCAAGCAAAAAAAATTAAAAACCCGCCTTTTTCATGTTGATCTTAAAAAAAAAAATACTCCCATACTTTTTTCTAAAATAGAAAAAAAAAATCACTCAAATCACTTTTAAAAATAGAAGAAAAATACTTTTAAATGATTAAAAAAAATATTCTCATCTAACAAGTTAGAGGAAATAAAACACATGAAAACTTGAAAACTTGAAAATTTTATTTATTAAAATAAAAAATAAATTTTTAAAAAAAATTGTATTTGAGCTCCATTTAGAAAAGTAAACTTTTCACAATTTCACCTAGATAAAAAAAAAATAGAATTACATTTTTAACATTAATAAAAATTTTAAAAGGCGTTTGAAAAAAAAAACTACTAACCCGGGGAGCATTTTAAAAATGTGCTATACCAAACTCATTAAGCCAAAACATATAATACCATAAAATTTCGGAAGACCAGATACTATAATTGGCAATATGGACTTCAGAATTGGAGCTTCAAAACATGGTTCATTCATAAATATGGAACTGGTATGACAATGAACAGAAAGTTGTAAAAATCAATTCCTGTTATTCGATGTTTATGATCTTAGCTTTGGCAGAGCAAATACAGAAAAATCCTATTATCGGTACAGGTAATGTAACAGATAAACATTCAATTTTTCAGCTAAAATTAGTTTGTCCTTGTTACTTGGGGTATGATGGAATCATTATGTTGAATCTCGTTCATAGACATCCGGCGCAATTGCTGTTCCTAAAAATAGGGTTCATCAACCTGCCAAACGATGGGAGCAATTTCGGAGTTCATTTCAGAAAGAAAATGGAAGAGATAGTTCTCTCACCTGTGTGTTTTCCATCACGAAACTGTGCATTTTTTGATGATTTGAATGTTTCCAAAAATTCCTTGCCCTTTCGCAACTCTAGCCTTTGTCTGGCTCTGTCCCACTTGTGCTCGGCAGACAGAATCTCTATTACACGGGGCAATGCTCGACCTGCTGCATCAGTGTCAAGAAAAGCAAGTCTAGACCTTCGAGCGATGAAGTCAACAGCTGATTCGCAATACTCGTTCCGAGCACAATATGCAACCTCAGCTTCTAGGAAGGGGTATCCATGGGCTAGTCGTTTCCCCAAGTTCTCATTCTGTCAAAAGAACACAAAGGGAGAATGCATGTGAAGCAGTTGGACCAAGTAGATACCGCACTAAAACAATGACCATAAACATCACTGAGGTTTCCTAGGAATTAGACTCAAGTACAAGCATCTACAATGAATGTGAATCTATGTGAACAACTATTTCTACGAATTTTAATAAGAATTCAAGTGTCCACTCCGAATTTCGCCACATGGGTTGGAAGAGGCAGATGAAGAGTTAAACTGCTATAGCATCTTATCAAATCTCTATTAAAATTGCTAGCAAAGCAGCAATTCCACATGATCAGCCAAGATATTCATCAATGACGTCGTAGCACAGACAGTAACATACAAAAAAAAACTGAAAACAAAATGCAAACCTTTTCAATTGACATGATACCGCTCAAGATATTTATGGGTTCTGCGAGCAATTTAAAAAAAAAAAGTTCAGATATCTACAACCCACATAAGTTGAGAAGGGGATGTTATAAAACATGCTCTTTATCCTTACTGTCCTTGGAAAAATACATTCTTAGAAAGCTCTAAATGCAGGATGATGTTTTCAAATGCTTGTGCTTGAATCTTCCAGTGCTACAGAATCCAAGGAAAGGTTATCAAGCATCATCTTTTTTTTTTAATGTTATTGGTACTCGAAATTAATGTAGAGAAAAGAATAAGTAACTGCAGCAGAGTTATTTTATATCTCATAAGGAAATTTGGATCGACGGGAGCATCAATATTCATAAGCTAAAATAGTTGGAAACTCCCAGCATCTATGTAATGCAATAAAAAGCCAAAATGGAAACTGGAAATCAGTTAGTCTGTGAAACTCACTTTGTATTGTGACAAAAAAAAAATGACTATGCTCGAGTCTTACCTGAGCAATAGTAGCTACTCGTTCAGCAAGAGTACCATATGCATGGGATAAATGCTTGGAAACAGCACTATCCATCACCCCAGGAATAATTTTGCCGCTGTGTGTTTTTTTCATTCGTACATACTGTTGAGCAAGTATAGTGAATGACACTGGATCCCATCCATCTCCACCGGCAATACGGAGGTGATCGGTCACACAACCATTGGAAGGTTTCAACTTGCCTGCCTCTATTGCTGCATTAACTGCATCTTCAGCCATGCTGGTATTAACAAGAAAATTTTATTAAGTATAAAGAAATTGTAAACAAATCTACCACAAACACTCTACATAAACTCCAGAATGCAATGAAAACAAGTAAAACATATAACTGTTGGTATAAACTCAACTTCACCCATTTGACTCTAGTTATTGAATTACACAATAATATGCTAATGTACAAGCAATCTTTTCTATAGTTTTGTCTCCTAAAGTCATCTTTCATTAATCCTAACCCATAAGTAAAGTGCGTAATTTTTTTTTTGGCTATTTTAAGCGAGTATTAGGCTATGATTACTTGGAAGTAAGGAATCCAATTACGAGGGAATCAGATGCACCTTTCCTTCTAGTCAATTTTGCTTCCTCAAATATAAGTGGAAATGACAACGGAAAGAGTCACCCAATGAGCAAAAAAGACCATGACTTCGTATCCACAACCAAATGTGGTGATCGTCATTGGTGATATCAGATGTGAACATCAGAGCATTGGTCCACAACCACAAAGTGACAAGCATTGGCACTGCCTTTTCATATTGAGGGAATTGAGGGTGATACGCGATCCTGAGGCCAGAAGTGGCGACATGGAGGTAGAAGATGTTGGCTATAGATGTCTGATGTGGTGTTTGTTAAAGCTTATAAGATGTGGTCTTGTGGTTTTCAAGAAGGGATAAAAGAAGATGGATTTGGCAGGGAAGGAGGATCAGAACAGGATAGTCCCTTATTTTCCTTTCCTTCCCCTCTTTTACCTCTCCCTTCTCTAATCCAAAGTAATAACAGCCTTAAGGATTATGGAGAACAGACAATGGAACCTCATGAATGTATTGTGATAATGCAACCAATGTTTACTAGTTCTGTATGTGCTGGCAGGTAAATTGGTTACAACTGAGTAATATGATTACTGTAAATAGTGTCAATGGAATAACAATTATTATTAGAGTTGCTATCACCAACTGAGGAGAATCTAGGTTAGTGTGGAGGATGATATAGTTTTGCTAGAATTAAATGGCAGGATAAGACTTGTTGGGCAAGCCGCAAATAGTTGACACTCACTGCTTGCTGATGTTGTAGATCAACTAAAGCAGTATATCATGGAATCAAATGGCTATATTTCTGAAACTGATCATGGTATGATGCAAAACAAACCGATGTTGACAAATATTAAGTATTTCAGATGATCATTCCAATTCAGGCAGTTGAGTAATTAAAGATTAGCATGGTTGCACATCTTAAAATGTTTTCCCAAATAAAATCAAAATCAATGAAATTACAAAAGACTTTTGTCCATTGATCACAAAGCATGGCGTCTAAAAATTACGTTGAGGGAAATTTATTATTGATTTACTAGGATTTGATAATAAAGGGTAGCTTCAATGTGTAGTCAACTTTCTGCAGTGCCATTAATTTTTCCAGTTAAAATCAGGTAAAATAACATTCAGACGAAATTACAGAAGTTATTTTTGTCTGTTGCTTGTTTAGTATGGCATTATAGAAGTGAAATAGAGAGAAATTTATTCAGAGATTTACTTGCAATGAAGGTTACCTTCGGTATGTAGTCCACTTTCCACCTGTTATAGTTATAAAACCAGGATGATCCACAAAGATGACATGATCTCTGGATATACTCTCAGTGTTTTTTGCTGATGGATCAATGGCCAATGGTCGAATACCACTCCATGCAGAATGCACATCTGAACGTCTAACCTGATGTTTTAACCAGATTATGAATCAAAATCTGTAACTTTTCTAATGGTTCTATATACATTTGCTGATTTAATGGAATGACCACAATGAATAGTTATGTATAATACATATATTACACTTCCTTTTCTAAATTTGTCTCTCCATCAACCAGAGTTTCAGCATATTATGAATCAAGTTTTAATGATGTTATCAACGCATCCAAGTTGAATAAGATAATAAGCTAACTAACATGTTTTCTAAAGATAGTTCAACCATCTGCTACTTTTCCTTAGTCTACGAATTCCATGCATCCTTTCCTTAGTTTACGAATTCCATGCATCCCTCTTCTTCCTCTTCCCCACATTGTAATTTATTTCTATGGTAAGTTTTCTCAAAATGGAACTAGTTAGTAATAAATGTAGACACCGAGTTTCAAATTAAAAATTCCCAAAAGTTCTTACTTCTTAGTCATTAAATGACCACAGGCCCTATTCTAGGAAAAAAAGAGTATCAAAAGGAATCTATTGTTCAATTTGCTTATGCATTTTTGTGGAAGAATCCTTAATGCATTCAGTAGAATATCAATCTTCTCAGTTTTGATTTTTACTCCCATTCAATCATGACCCTATGTTCCCATCCAAGCATAAATTTCTTAAATAATGAATCAATTTAGAAATAGGATGCATCTTATTTTCTAGAAGGCTAACATAACTAAAGATAATTGCTTTCCTATATAATTTGTAAAGAATTAGTTCTTATGATACTTTTCCAGAAATTTTTATTAGAATGAAACAATGAATCAAAATAACAACCATCGGCATTTTTTATTCTCGATTAGTTCAAGGATTCATATTTCTAATAACTGCCACCTCAGGAAATTATCACAAAGAGGATATTGGCATGCTTCTTGGTAATATAACCTACAAATAATAAGTATTTTCTGGACTAATTAGAGCGGTGAAACAAATTTATATGAGGTGATTACATGGGAAAACTAAAAAGAATTGACAATGAGTGTGCCTTAGTGATTGATATTTCTTCTCAGCTGTCTTAGAGGAAAGATTTAATGCTACTGTTAACTTATTGTAATATCTATATCCGAATGAAGTGATACTTGGTTTATTATGAGACCAAAAGTATTAAAACTATAATTAACGATGAATGTACAGGTAGAAGAATATGCAAGAAAAACCTAATTAAACTGAAGATTATAGATACGAAGTGAGCATTGTGCAAACCTGAACATTAAGGTAGTCAGAAATGGCATCCAATATAAATTGTATTTCATCTTCATGTGGCTCTGGGAGCATTGTAATGGCAGTGCTAGAATCTGTAGTTCCAGCAAGTGTCTTTCCCAACCAAGGCAACATAAAAACAACCCGTCCATCTTTTGTTTTGGGAACAATTAGTCCCATTCCCTCAGGAGAATAATAATCAGGAAGTATTATGTGGACACCACTACTTGGACATATCATTGCTGGTGCATCTTTATTGGCCATTTTTCTTATGCTGTCACAAAAGGGTCCAGCGGCATTTATAATAACTTTTGCATATGTATCAAACTCTTTGCCTGATGAATGTTCATATTTGTTAAGGAGCATAACAAATTTACAAAAAAAAAAAAAAAAAAAAAAAAAAAAGATAGTTTCCTTAGTGTTGATCAAGAACAATATTATATAGATCCACATAAATCATAAAATTAATTCATATCTCATTCAAGCATAAACTTTGCAATTGTCGAGAATTACTTCAAAATTGTCAGTCTATGCTAAGCAGCATTGCCATGACAAAAGCATTGTAGAGTTGATGCAATATATGTTGAGAGTAGAAAAGAAGTCCATTATGTGTTATTTTCTCAGCCAATTCAGTATGCAATGATGTAAATGAGCTTATCCAGTGATTTAGTAATATGGTCCTGATTCTGCCAATAGGAATAGCTCTTGGCTGAGGAAATCAGGATGTTTTCTTTAATAGAGCTTGTTAGAATGACATGGGGGCTACTACTGGAGCATCTAAGCAAACTTAGCCAAAAAGACAGTTAAATAGCTCTGCTGCATCTATAATCATCTGCACAACAAGATTCAGAAGTATATTTCATCTAACTACAATACCCATTAATGCACAAAAGCTAGTTTGATGGTTCAATTTTGTGATCATTTTCCTGGTTCCATATTTAAAGTTAAACGTGGAAATCATTTTTAAAAAGAAAAAGAAAAGAGGAAAATGAACTTGCTTAGACATACCTGACAACTGATTGCGAATTCGTGCACCAACTACTCGCTCACCGACTTCATCCTTAATCAAGGATACTACTTCTGCATGATTAAGAACAGCAGCACCGACTAATGCAGCAGTACAAGCTAGTCCTACATTCAACCGTGAATCGTTCATTTGCCCATCATAATACACAACAGTTCCTTTCAAGCTTCCCTTGTGACCTTTCTTGGCCAGTGTTGGAAAAAGTTCAGCTGATTCATTTGCAGAATAATACCGTGAGAGATGTAGCATCCTTCGGCCAGCAACAAGATCATATAATTTTAGTCCCATCCAATAATATACAGTCTCAAACCACTCAAAACAAGGTGTCATGCAGGGCAATGCTTGGCATAAATGTGGGGCGTTATCAATGACCTGCTTACGCTCCCTTAGTGCATGGAAAACCAATTTCAACTGCCCATAGTCAAGATTGAACACAGCTTTTTCCAAATATCGTACACCTGACAAGTAATTATCAACAAGTAAGACTGAAAGCCACTAACAATTTAGATGTACCATTAAAATGTATGAGGGTCGTACAGCAACAACACCTAATCACACTTTCATCCATTTGCAACCAAAGGTTAATTTAATTGAAAAATGCCATAGGACCTTTATCTTGGATGCTAGCATATAGTACCTAAGAAGCTTTTGGTGCATGTGGATGGGAAATCCAACTCCTTTGCTATAATATAATAAAGTGAAAAAACAAAAGAGAAAGTGGGAATACTGGCTTATCTCAACAACACGCAGTTACCAAAAAATAGTATCCGATTGTTCATTGAAATAAAGAAAAAGCCAAAAAAAAAAAAAAAAAAAAGGCGGGGGGATTGAAAACCACTAACCTCCGTGTACTAATTTAGTGGACCTCGAAGACGACCCCGACGAGAAATCCTCCCTCTCGACGAGACCCACGCGAAGCCCTCGGGTGGCGGCATCCAGCGCGACGCCGCAGCCGGTAGCCCCACCGCCGATCACGAGGACATCGAGCGGATTGATGGGGCTGGTCCCGATGAGGGCCGACTCCTGGACCTCCCTTGGCGGGACTACGGCGAAGGGATCGGCGATCTTTCGTCGGGCGAAATCGATCCCAGAGGGGCCGCGTTCGGAGGCGGAGGCCGTCGGTGGCTGCACGAGAGCAACGGCCGCCCAGGACGCCCCCGAGGCAGCGAGGACTGCTCCGAGTCCCTTAAAGCGAGAAGCGGCCGCCATGTTTAGGATGCAGAGAGAAGGATCGGAGACGGAAAGTCTGGAGACCCTGCTCCAGTGGAATCGTGGGAGCGACGGAGGCAGTCGTCGGAGGCAAGCTTTATTGGAATAAATCGATACTGGCACAAACCGAGGCGAACCGGATCCTGATACCGGATCCGCATGCAGAATATTTACCAAATGATACATCCAAATTCAAAAGAGTTTATTAACATGTTAAATTAAATTAAAATTACTAATTGTGATTCAAATCATTCACCCTACACTAAGATTGTAATAGTTAATGAAAAATTTTTGAATCGAATCAATATTAATTAGCGTAAACTGAATCACTGTTCTTGGAAACGTGGTTAAGGATTCATGTGCGCTAAAGTGTCAACTGCCGAGTTGCTTGGAGTATCGAAGTCACATAACAATGGTTAAACCATGAGACTTCCTTCGGCTGGCTCAGACACAGGAGCCTTTGGCTTCGGCTTGTCTACCACGATTGCCTGCGTCAACGCCATTCCGGCCTCAACACCATTCCGGCCTGCGTCATAAACAACATTCCGGCCACCGACAAGCATTTTGCAGGCCGCATCTTGTCACCTAAGCTGGGTCCATACCTAT
This sequence comes from Zingiber officinale, assembly GCF_018446385.1. NCBI lineage: Eukaryota > Viridiplantae > Streptophyta > Magnoliopsida > Zingiberales > Zingiberaceae > Zingiber > Zingiber officinale. Next base: position 102,144,762 of record NC_056001.1, on the reverse strand, counting down.
CAGTCATAGCATTGTCACCAATCTCCCACTCGCGGTCCTTGATGTTCTCGACCGCCACCTCTCCTTCCACACCTGCATTGTGGCCAATCAAGGCTGCCGGCGATACAAGCGCCTGTTAGATTGTATAAATTAGATAGCAGAGTTGTAAATTGATGCACAACTTGTCTGAATTGATAATGTCTGGCTGTACCTTTTGAACAATGTCGGCACCGATATGCTCATTGGCATCTTCAATCTCGTCTTCGATGGCAGCCACAAAAGTGGAGGTGAACCACGGCGGCGCCTCCACCAGGAACAATACCCTCCTCTATAGCAGCAACTGTGGCATTCTAGGCGTCTTCTATTCTCAGCTTGAGATATTCAAGCTCTGTTTCAGTGGCCGATTCCCAGCCTACGAAAAGAGAGTTAGCTCACAATATATCAATAATCTACGATAGAATCTGTCTATCTTGTAGAGTTCATTTGAAAAACTTTAAGTAAATCCAAGAACAAATAGAGGCTTTGAAATTTGAAAATCACAAGATTAATAAAGCCCTAGAAAACCTGACTCAGAAAGTGCTAGAAAGCAAGCCTTTAAGTGAAAAACAATTAAAAGAAATTATCATTAAGATAACAGAACGGCCTAAACACATAGAAGAACAAGCCGTACGCCTTTCTGAGGAGCTAAAAGAAAAACTAAGCAAGGTTGAAAAATTACTACATAAGGTAGAAGCTTGGGTTTCTGCATGAGCCATATAAACACTCAGGCTACAAACTCCTATAAAGAAGCCTTGCAAACAACAGAAGAAATTGAATCTCCAGTCCTTGGTTTTTGCAGACCATCTGATTTTAAAGGAGGTATTAGTAGCAATATTTGTACTATTAAACAGGCTAATACGCAGATACAACTTCTAGTTACTATACTAGAAAAACTTGAGAGCCTGGAGGAAAGAATAAAGAAAATTGAGGGAAAGACAATTCCCCAACAACAACCTTTGCCTGAAGCAATAATACAGAGTCTGACTGAAAAAATAAAGGTTCTATCTATACAAGAGAAGCCTAAAGAAGAAAAAGGGAAGTTAAGGGTCTTCACAGATCCTTTCACAATTCTCAAAGAAGAAAAGGCTAAGCTAAAGAAATGACTTCTCGAGCATCAAATCCTCCTGTTACAACTCTTACAAGAACAAGAACTGAGGAGACACCATTATTTGAAGATCAAGTTAGAGAATACCGCCAGAATCAAAGACGTCGGTATAATGCGCAAAGAATAACCCGAAGAATTACTGGAGGGGTATTCAACAATTCTCTTGAACAACAGATGGACCCACAAGTACAACTAAGGCTTTCAATGCAGGAGAGATCATCCATAGTCCCTGCAGAAGTGCTTTATCATTCCAGAAGAGATGATGCACACCACAGGTTATATATGCATAGATCAGAGGAAGTCATGCTTGTTACAAGTAATCAAGTTGACAGAGCCTTCATCCAACCTGAAAGCTTTAATCAGTTACAAAGAAGCGGAATGCTTTAATCAGTTACAAAGAAGCGGAATGTTATTCCTTCATATGGGAGTTATTCAGGTACGAATCCAAATTCTTCACAGACAGGAAGAAGGAACATTGGCTCTTATTGTCTTCCGCGACAATCGATGGCAAGGTGATCAAACTATAATTGCTACAATGGAAGTGGATCTTACCCATGGAAGCCAACTGGTATATGTTATACCTGACACTATGTTAACTATTGCCGATTTCTATCAAAATATTCAAGTGTCTATTTTAACAAGAGGATATGAAAATTGGAGAAATGGGGAAGCCAATTTACTAATAGGAAGATTATCAAATACTTCCAATGTAGGTTTTGCGTACAATATACAAAATGTAGTTGACTATCTTGCAAGTCAGAGCTCTTCCTGGCAGAAGATATAATACCAGAGATGTCCAAGGACATAACTGGATCATACGACAGTCAACTGTAAGCATACCTATGCAGTCTACAGAGGTAAATATCCGGAATCTTCTAGATGGCAGTGTTTCATTGCAATTTTATACTTATCAAGCAGCAACCTCATCATCTCAAATAAAATATAATGCTAAAGATGAAGAAGTTCCATCTGATGAGGAAGAAATTACTAATCATATAATTGCAGTACTCACTGAAGCAGAAAAAGGGGATGAAGAATTATTGGTGAGAAGGATATCGGCCTCAACCGTGTTACCAGTAAGAAGAAGTCATGGGGCAGCAGGGTATGACCTGTCAATAGACTATGCAAAGAATATAGCCCCTAACGAAAGAAGATTATTAACAACAGGGATATGCATTCAAGTCCCTGAAGGTTTATATGCACGCATAGCTCCCCGATCCAGTGCAGCACTAAGAGACATTATTATTATGGGAGGTGTTATTGATACTGATTACAAAGGGGAGATCAAAATACTGCATACAATACCACTAATGAAGACATCTACCTTGAAGAACAGGAATGTATAGCGCAGCTTATTCTGGAGCATATTACCACACCTCAAGTTAGAGATGTCGAAACATTGCAACAAACAGCTAGAGGAGATCAAGGCTTTGGGTCTACAACCATACAGGTCTATTCTAAATATAAAGCAAGTCCTCAATGTATTGGTTGTTATTATTGCTGCAGTGATGAAGAATGTGCACAAGAATATGACTTCTATGTTGCCAAAGAAAACACCCTGAAGATGAAAGGCAAAGCCATTCAGATTACAAATGAAGGAAGGCTAGATACCTTAAGCAGAAAGGCAAGGGATTATCGTGTTACCCAGCATAAATTTTATGAGGAAGAAGCTTATCTAAACCTTATTGAAGGACCACCAACAATGGCTTCATCCTTAGCTCAAACAGCACGAATGCTACAGGATTCGCGAGAATACCGAAGGCGATTACAACAAAAACTGGATGAAGAGTCACCACCAACAAATTTCTTGTGTATGTTAACTGACTCTGATGATGATTATCTCAATTATCTGCAGTATTTGGCTTTACAGGATACAGCCACATCCAGCTCCATTATGACTACAGAGGAATTTACCAATCCCTTCGCGGAAGGTGGTGAGGGAATTGACGGTAATCATCATGATGACCATATTATTGCTACAACTACAAATGATGAATGGATCTCGGATTATCCACAATTACAGCAGCTTCAAGAGACTATTTATTCACAAGAAGCGGCTTCAAACTATCAGCCCCCTGTTGATACCACTATGAACCCTGTCGGGTATCCACCGAATAGACAAGCCAAGGAAGAGCCTGTAAGCTTAACACAACCACCAAGAGAACCCAGAGGAACCTTTAAAAGAAAAGAAACCTCAGAATGGTGGAACCTACCAACTGCTCATCAACAGACAGGTGCTATCCTAACATTGCCAACTCAATTAAATCGAGTTGAAGATGTTTTCCTAAGGTGGGAAGCTATAACCAAGAATGTCGTTGCCCTTCAAAATTTCACGGATACACAAGATAAAGTTGACTTTATTGAAAATCTACTCGGGGAATCAGAAAGGCTCACCTGGATACAATGGCGTATGACCTACCCAAATGAATATCAAGAGCTAATTAATGCAAGTGAAGGGAGAAATCGAACTCAAAATATAATTTCCCAAATAAGAAGGATATTCCTTCTTGAAGATCTATTTCAAGGGTCAACTGATATGCAAGACAGAGCATATAGAGATTTGGAGCGACTCTCCTGTTCGCAGGTAAAAGATTTAATTCCATTTATGAATGAATACATGAATCTTGCTGCAAAAACAGGAAGATTATTCACTGGACCAGAACTGTCAGAAAAATTCTGGTTAAAACTACCTGTAGATCTTGGAAGAAGAATAAAAGCTACATTTGAAGATAAATATCAAGGGAATACTATGGGAGTTCATCCTCGGGTGGTATTTACATACAAATATTTGGATGAAGAATGCAAAAAGGCGACTTTCAGTAAATCTCTTAAAGATTTAACCTTTTGCAGTCAAATTCCTATTCCAAGCTATTACCAAGATTCAAAAAGGAAGTATGGAATCAGAAAATCTACTACATACAAAGGTAAACCTCATCAATCTCATGCACGAATTGAAAAGAAGAAACATCTGATAAAAACAAGAAATGCAAATGCTTCCTTTGTGGAGAAGAAGGACATTTTGCGCGAGATTGCCCAAAGGAATACAAAAATGTAAAAAGAGTAGCCCTATTTGAAGGACTAGAATTATCAGATGACTATGAAATTCTTTCTGTTAATGAAGGTGAAGATCAATCAGATGTTATATACAGTATATCAGAAGGCGAGGATCATCAGGTTAATTCTATCCATAACTCAGAATTCCTTTGAATTTTTATCGAAAACACCAATTCAAATATGATAGGAAAGACTGGGGGATGACAACCAATAGTAAAAATACCAAAAGCTCAACATGATTGTAATCATGTCTGGGAAATCAATGGAGAAATAAATACTTCATACTTAAGGTGTACCTGTTGTAAAAGGGAGACCATGAAGAAACACAGGATGCATTACAGCTTATGCCATATCACGTCTTGTGGGATGTGCACCAGGAACTACTTTGATATGACAATCCCTGTTGAAAGGTCTGTTCCTATACCCTTTATTCCAAATAATCTAATACAGGAACAGCAAAACTACATAGCATGGGCTAAAACAGATATAGAAAGATTGAAGCAAGAAATATCAAGAATAGAGTCTCTTGCGGAACATCAGCAAAATATCCTCCAGCAAGAATTTAATGAAGAAAAGGAGAAGATCATTAGAATAGCAAGTGCTGATAAGCTAGAAGTTAATACTGAAAATGAAGAACTCCGTTTAAAAAATGATGCCTTAGAATTATAAAAATTCAGACCTTAAAAGGAGACTTCAAAAGATTAATGAAGAAGCACTTGGAGAACATGAGGAAGATGAAGAAATAAATGTTTTTATTGATTCTGGAAGGGAGAAGGTATTTTCAGTGGAAGAAGCACAACAACCCAGGGTGAAGAGTAATGGATTATTTAATCTCACAGTTGAGCTAGACATCCCAGGAATTGATAAATTCAATGTCAATGCAATTTTATATACGGGGGCAACAACTTGTTGCATCGATCAGGTATCCATACCTCCTTCAGCTATTGAAGATAACACTTTTATTGTGAATTTCAGTGGAATTAATTCAAAGACTACAGCCAATAAGAAGCTGAAGTATGGAGCCATGCGAATAGGGGAACATTGCTTTCGGATACCGTACACATATGCATTCCCCCTTACTCTTGGAGGTAACATAACTATGATTTTAGGATGTAACTTTATCAGGACAATGTATGGAGGAGTCAGAATTAAAGAAGATGAAGTAACATTCTACAAGAATGTGACAACAATCAAAACTCAGCAGACAGTTCCTATAGCTTTTTCAATTGAAGAATTAGAGTTAGAAGAAGAAGAATATAACCAAATTCAAGAACAGGTATGCACATGGAATCCCAGTCAAGGTTTGAAGAATTTTATCAAAGAACTAACTGATATGGGATATATTGGGGATGATCCTATGAAATATTGGGCTTCTAACAAGATACTTTGCAGATTAGATTTAAAGAATCCTGATCTTGTTGTTGAAGACAGACCCCTCAAACATGTAACACCTAAAATGCAAGACTCCTTTCAAAAGCATGTAAGTGCATTATTAAAACTGAAGGTTATAAGGCCCAGTAGTAGCAAGCACAGGACAACTGCAATTATAGTATACTCTGGCACTACTGTTGATCCGCAGACAGGACAAGAAAAGAGGGGTAAAGAACGTATGGTATTCAATTACAAGAGACTCAACGACAATACCCATAAAGATCAGTATAGTCTGCCTGACATAAATACAATTATTCAGAGGGTTGGAAGAAGTAAAATTTATTCCAAATTTGATTTGAAAAGTGGCTTCCATCAAGTTGCAATGAGTCCAGAATCCATCCCATGGACAGCTTTCTGGGTACCGGATGGACTCTATGAATGGTTGGTTATGCCATTTGGTCTAAAAAATGCCCCTGCCGTCTTCCAACGAAAAATGGACTTCTGTTTTAAAGGTACTGAAAAGTTTATAGCAGTATATATTAATGATATTTTGATTTTCTCAGAAAATGAAGAAGAACATCAAGATCATCTCAAGGTACTTTTGAATATTTGCAAGAAAAATGAACTTATACTCAGTCCCACAAAAATGAAGATTGGAAGTCCTACAGTGGAATTCTTAGGAGCAACAATTGGGCAATCTAAAAAAAAGCTCCAACCTCATATTATTTCAAAGGTTGCGGATTTTAAAGAAGAAGAATTAAAGACAACAAAGGGACTAAGGTCATGGTTGGACCTTCTCAATTATGCTCGTGCCTATATCCCTAACCTAGGGAAAATGCTTGGCCCTTTGTATTCCAAAACATCACCAACAAGGGAAAGAAGAATGAATTCCGAGGACTGGTCCTTGGTCAGGCAAATAAAGAAAATAGTCCAAAACCTTCCAGAACTCAACATCCCCCCAGTATCATGCTATGTTATTATTGAGGCAGATGGATGCATGGAAGGATAGGGAGGAATTCTTAAATGGAAACCTCACAAATTTGACCCCAAAACATCTGAGCTGATTAGTGCTTATGCTAGTGGCAAATTCTCTCCTCCAAAATCAACCATTGATGCTGAGATACATACAGTAATGAACAACCTCAACAATTTCAAAATATATTATCTTGACAAGGAGGAGGTTTTAATAAGAACTGATTGTCAGGCAATTATCAGTTTCTTTAATAAATCAGCCCAGAATAAACCTTCTAGGGTCCGATGGGTGGCATTCACTGACTTCATTACTGGGCTAGGGATTGATGTTCAATTCCAGCATATTGAAGGTAAAGATAATACCCTTGCTGACACCCTATCTCGACTTGTTTGCTCTATTACAGGACCATGGACGCCTCAAGAAAAAGACTGTTCAGTCTTAGCTCAAGTGGAGGAAGCATTAATACAGCTGAAGAAGAAGCCCGATACCAAGGCATCCCAACACCTGAAGGACCTTATCAACTGCTGGACCAATATGAAGAACTCAGCAGAGGCAAAAGCCCAAGGATCTTTGGGCCACAAGAAAAAGATCTCAGAGCCCATCTTGAAGACATTGAGTGGACGGCATCACGCCACATCCTCAACAGCATATGGGAACTCAAGCTCATCAATGATGCCAAGAAAGCAGATTTTGAATATCGAGGACAACTCAGAGGTGGCCTCTACTTTAAAGATTCCCTCCCGGAAGTGACAAAAGCTGGAGATGAATTATTGGATCTCTTTATTAAAGTTCAGAACATCTTGCAACGTGTAAGAGACGCACCACCGTAAAGAAGCATGGTGGACCTCAAAATCCAAAAGCCCAGATATCCAAATCTTACTCTTTAAAGATATTTTGGACTGAACCTCGGGGAGTCGTCCATCTATCCAAAGAGATAAGAATGACTTTAGTTTTCTCTTAAATAATTGAACTAGCCTGAGCTGTAAAAGGACTAGCCTTAGTTGTAAAGGGTACGAAAAGAAAGAGATAAGGATACCCGTGAATGACGATGAGGCCCCCTTTGAGCACCCGATTCACCTATCCAACTCTCTATACTTTTCTATATAAACCCTTCCTTAGCTCATTGCTGGACACACCGCATCTCGGTACAAGTCCAACTCTGAGAAGCTTGTAAGTTTGTAATTTCCTTTCTAAGCAATTTCAGTCCTGTAAGTTTTTAATCTCTCTTTTGATACATTATCTGAAGTTGTTTAGAAACTATTCTATTACCACGCTTTTATTTAGTATATCATTCCTGTATTTGTTCTTCCCACCTTCTGGACATTTACAACTAATTTTTATCAAGCCTAGATTTTAAAGTTGATTGTATACTATATCAGTTCATGTGTTTGCTATAACTAGTCAACAGTTGCAATTCGCTAAACATGCCTCTAGACTTAACTATAACTGATCAACAGTTACAATTCATCAAGCCTAGATTTTAAAGAAAGATATCCGTTAATGCCTGTGGAAATTATAGGATGGAACAAAATCTTAACAACTACTCCCCTGAACACCTTGAATTAAAGGTTTAATCAGCCATAAGATTTAGCTCTGATACCAAAAAGCGTGGTAATAGAATAGTTTCTAAACAACTTCAGATAATGTATCAAAAGAGAGATTAAAAACTTACAAACTTACAGGACTGAAATTGAATAGAAAGGAAATTACAAACTTACAAGCTTCTCAGAGTTGGACTTGTACCGAGATGCGGTGTGTGTCCAGCAATGAGCTAAGGAAGGGTTTATATAGAAAAGTATAGAGAGTTGGATAGGTGAATCGGGTGCTCAAAGGGGGCCCCATCGTCATTCACAGATATCCTTATCTCTTTCTTTTCGTACCCTTTACAACTAAGGCTAGTCCTTTTACAGCTCAGGCTAGTTCAATTATTTAAGAGAAAGCTAAAATCATTCTTATCTCTTAGGATAGATGGACGGCTCCCCAAGACTCAGTCCAAAATATCTTTAAAGAGTAAGATTTGGATATCTGGGTTTTTGGATTTTGAGGTCCACCATGCTTCTTTATAGTGGTGTGTCTCTTACACGTTGCAAGATGTTCTGAACTTTAATAAAGAGATCCAATAATTCATCTTCAGCTTTTGTCACTTCCGGGAGGGAATCTTTAAAGTAGAGGCCACCTCTGAGTTGTCCTCGATATTCAAAATCTGCTTTCTTGGCATCATTGATGAGCTTGAGTTCCCATATGCTGTTGAGGATGTGGCGTGATGTCGTCCACTCAATGTCTTCAAGATGGGCTCTGAGATCTTTTTCTTGTGGCCCAAAGATCTTTGGGCTTTTGCCTCTGCTGAGTTCTTCATATTGGTCCAGCAGTTGATAAGGTCCTTCAGGTGTTGGGATGCCTTGGTATCGAGCTTCTTCATCAGCTGTATTAATGCTTCCTCCACTTGAGCTAAGACTGAACAGTCTTTTTCTTGAGGCGTCCATGGTCCTGTAATAGAGCAAACAAATCGAGATAGGGCGTCAGCAAGGGTATTATCTTTACCTTCAATATACTGGAATTGAACATCAATCCCTAGCCCAGTAATGAAGTCAGTGAATGCCACCCATCGGACCCTAGAAGGTTTATTCTGGGCTGATTTATTAAAGAAACTGATAATTGCCTGACAATCAGTTCTTATTAAAACCTCCTCCTTGTCAAGATAATATATTTTGAAATTGTTGAGGTTGTTCATTACTGTATGTATCTCAGCATCAATGGTTGATTTTGGAGGAGAGAATTTGCCACTAGCATAAGCACTAATCAGCTCAGATGTTTTGGGGTCAAATTTGTGAGGTTTCCATTTAAGAATTCCTCCCCATCCTTCCATGCATCCAACTGCCTCAATAATAACATAGCATGATACTGGGGGGATGTTGAGTTCTGGAAGGTTTTGGACTATTTTCTTTATTTGCCTGACCAAGGACCAGTCCTCGGAATTCATTCTTCTTTCCCTTGTTGGTGATGTTTTGGAATACAAAGGGCCAAGCATTTTCCCTAGGTTAGGGATATAGGCACGAGCATAATTGAGAAGGTCCAACCATGACCTTAGTCCCTTTATTGTCTTTAATTCTTCTTCTTTAAAATCCGCAACCTTTGAAATAATATGAGGTTGGAGTTTTTTTTAGATTGCCCAATTGTTGCTCCTAAGAATTCCACTGTAGGACTTCCAATCTTCATTTTTGTGGGACTGAGTAAAAGTCCATTTTTCTTGCAAATATTCAAAAGTACCTTGAGATGATCTTGATGTTCCTCTTCATTTTATGAGAAAATCAAAATATCATCAATATATACTGCTATAAACTTTTCAGTACCTTTAAAACAGAAGTCCATTTTTCGTTGGAAGACGGCAGGGGCATTTTTTAGACCAAATGGCATAACCAACCATTCATAGAGTCCATCCGGTACCCAGAAAGCTGTCCATGGGATGGATTCCGGACTCATTGCAACTTGATGGAAGCCACTTTTCAAATCAAATTTGGAATAAATTTTACTTCTTCCAACCCTCTGAATAATTGTATTTATGTCAGGCAAACTATACTGATCTTTATGGGTATTGTCGTTGAGTCTCTTGTAATTGAATACCATACGTTCTTTACCCCTCTTTTCTTGTCCTGTCTGCGGATCAACAGTAGTGCCAGAGTATACTATAATTGCAGTTGTCCTGTGCTTGCTACTACTGGCCCTTATAACATTCAGTTTTAATAATGCACTTACATGCTTTGGAAAGGAGTCTTGCATTTTAGGTGTCACATGTTTGAAAGGTCTGTCTTCAACAACAAGATCAGGATTCTTTAAATCTAATCTGCAAAGTATCTTGTTAGAAGCCCAATATTTCATAGGATCATCCCCAATATATCCCATATCAGTTAGTTCTTTGATAAAATTCTTCAAACCTTGACTGGGATTCCATGTGCATACCTGTTCTTGAATTTGGTTATATTTTTCTTCTTCTAGCTCTAATTCTTCAATTGAAGGGACTATAGGAACTGTCTGCTGAGTTTTGATTGTTGTCACATTCTTGTAGAATGTTACTTCATCTCCTTCAATTCTGACTCCTCCATACATTACCCTGATAAAGTTACATCCCAAAATCATAGTTATGTTACCTCCAAGAGTAAGGGGGAATGCATATGTGTACGGTATCCGAAAGCAATGTTCCCTTATTCGCATGGCTCCATACTTCAGCTTCTTATTGGCTGTAGTCTTTGAATTAATTTCACTGAAATTCACAATAAAAGTGTTATCTTCAATAGCTGAAGGAGGTATGGATACCTGATCGATACAACAAGTTGTTGCCCCCGTATCTAAAATTGCATTGACTTTGAATTTATCAATTCCTGGGATGTCTAGCTCAACTGTGAGATTAAATAATCCATTACTCTTCACCCTAGGTTGTTGTGCTTCTTCCACTGAAAATACCTTCTCCCTTCCAGAATCAATAAAAACATTTATTTCTTCATCTTCCTCATGTTCTCCAAGTGCTTCTTCATTAATCTTTTGAAGTCTCCTTTTAAGGTTTGAATTTTTTAATTCTAAGGCATCATTTTTTAAACGGAGTTCTTCATTTTCAGTATCAACTTCCAGCTTATCAGCACTTGCTATGATCTTCTCCTTTTCTTCATTAAATTCTTGCTGGAGGATATTTTGCTGATGTTCCGCAAGAGACTCTATTCTTGCTATTTCTTGCTTCAATCTTTCTATCTCTGTTTTGCATATCAGTTGACCCTTGAAATGGATCTTCAAGAAGGAATATCCTTCTTATTTGGGAAATTATATTTTGAGTCTCATTTCTCCCTTCACTTGCATTAATTAGCTCTTGATATTCATTTGGGTAGGTCATACGCCATTGTATCCAGGTGAGCCTTTCTGATTTCCCGAGTAGATTTTCAATAAAGTTAGCTTTATCTTGTGTATCCGTGAAATTTTGAAGGGCAACGACATTCTTGGTTATAGCTTCCCACCTTAGGAAAACATCTTCAACTCGATTTAATTGAGTTGGCAATGTTAGGATAGCACCTGTCTGTTGATGAGCAGTTGGTAGGTTCCACCATTCTGAGGTTTCTTTTCTTTTAAATGTTCCTCTGGGTTCTCTTGGTGGTTGTGTTAAGCTTACAGGCTCTTCCTTGGCTTGTCTATTCGGTGGATACCCGACAGGGTTCATAGTGGTATCAACAGGGGTTGATAGTTTGAAGCCGCTTCTTGTGAATAAATAGTCTCTTGAAGCTGCTGTAATTGTGGATAATCCGAGATTCATTCATCATTTGTAGTTGTAGCAATAATATGGTCATCATGATGATTACCGTCAATTCCCTCACCACCTTCCGCGAAGGGATTGGTAAATTCCTCTGTAGTCATAATGGAGCTGGATGTGGCTGTATCCTGTAAAGCCAAATACTGCAGATAGTTGAGATAATCATCATCAGAGTCAGTTAACATACACAAGAAATTTGTTGGTGGTGACTCTTCATCCAGTTTTTGTTGTAATCGCCTTCGGTATTCTCGCGAATCCTGTAGCATTCGTGCTGTTTGAGCTAAGGATGAAGCCATTGTTGGTGGTCCTTCAATAAGGTTTAGATAAGCTTCTTCCTCATAAAATTTATGCTGGGTAACACGATAATCCCTTGCCTTTCTGCTTAAGGTATCTAGCTTTCCTTCATTTGTAATCTGAATGGCTTTGCCTTTCATCTTCAGGGTGTTTTCTTTGGCAACATAGAAATCATATTCTTGTGCACATTCTTCATCACTGCAGCAATAATAACAACCAATACATTGAGGATTTGCTTTATATTTAGAACAGACCTGTATGGTTGTAGACCGAAAGCCTTGATCTCCTCTAGCTGTTTGTTACAATGTTTCGACTTCTCTAACTTGAGGTGTGGCAATATGCTCCAGAATAAGCTGCGCTATACATTCCTGTTCTTCAAGGTAGATGTCTTCATTAGTGGTATTGTATGCAGTATTTTGATCTCCCCTTTGTAATCAGTATCAATAACACCTCCCATAATAATAATGCCTCTTAGTGCTGCACTGGATCGGGGAGCTATGCGTGCATATAAACCTTCAGGGACTTGAATGCATATCCCTGTTGTTAATAATCTTCTTTCGTTAGGGGCTATATTCTTTGCATAGTCTATTGACAGGTCATACCCTGCTGTCCCATGACTTCTTCTTACTGGTAATACGGCTGAGGCCGATATCCTTCTCACCAATAATTCTTCATCCCCTTTTTCTGCTTCAGTGAGTACTGCAATTATATGATTAGTAATTTCTTCCTCATCAGATGGAACTTCTTCATCTTTAGCATTATATTTTATTTGAGATGATGAGGTTGCTGCTTGATAAGTATCAAATTGCAATGAAACACTGCCATCTAGAATATTCCGGGTATTTACCTCCGTAGGCTGCATAAGTATGCTTACAGTTGACTGTCGTATGATCCAGTTATGTCCTTGGACATCTCTGGTATTATATCTTCTACCAGGAAGAGCTCTGACTCCATGGCTTGCAAGATAGTCAACTACATTTTGTATATTGTACGCAAAACCTACATTAGGAGTATTTGATAATCTTCCTACTAGTCCTCTAGTGATTAGTAAATTGGCTTCCCCATTTTTCCAATTTTCATATCCTCTTGCTAAAATGGACACTTGAATATTTTGATAGAAATCAGCAATAGTTAACATAGTGTCAGGTATAACATATACCAGTTGGCTTCCATGGGTAAGATACACTTCCATTGTAGCAAATATAGCTTGATCACCTTGCCATCGATTGTTGCGGAAGACAATAAGAGCCAATGTTCCTTCTTCCTGTCTGTGAAGAATTTGGATTCGTACCTGAATAACTCCCATATGAAGGAATCGCATTCCGCTTCTTTGTAACTGATTAAAGCTATCAGGTTGGATGAAGGCTCTGCCAACTTGATTACTTGTAACAAGCATGGCTTCCTCTGATCTATGCATATATACCCTGTGGTGTGCATCATCTCTTCTGGAATGATAAAGCACTTCTGCAGGGACTATGGATGTTCTCTCCTGTATTGAAAGCCTTAACTGTACTTGTGGGTCCATCTGTTGTTCAAGAGAATTGTTGAATACCCCTCCAGTAATTCTTCGGGTTATTCTTTGAAGGCTTCTTTGCGCATTATACCGACGTCTTTGATTCTGGCGGTATTCTCTAACTTGATCTTCAAATAATGGTGTCTCCTCAGTTCTTGTTCTTGTAAGAGTTGTAACAGGAGGATTTGATGCTCGAGAAGTCATTTCTTTAGCTTAGCCTTTTCTTCTTTGAGAATTGTGAAAGGATTTGTGAAGACCCTTAACTTCCCTTTTTCTTCTTTAGACTTCTCTTGTATAGATAGAACCTTTATTTTTTCAGTCAGACTCTGTATTATTGCTTCAGGCAAAGGTTGTTGTTGGGGAATTGTCTTTCCTTCAATTTTCTTTATTCTTTCCTCCAGACTCTCAAGTTTTTCTAGTATAGTAACTAGAAGTTGTATCTGCGTATTAGCCTGTTTAATAGTACAAATATTGCTACTAATACTTCCTTTAAAATCAGATGGTCTGCAAAAACCAAGGGCTGGAGATTCAATTCCTTCTGTTGCTTGCAAGGCTTCTTTATAGGAGTTTGTAGCCTGAGTGTTTATATGGCTCATGCAGAAACCCAAGCTTCTACTTTATGTAGTAATTTTTCAACCTTGCTTAGTTTTTCTTTTAGCTCCTCAGAAAGGCGTACGGCTTATTCTTCTATGTGTTTAGGCCGTTCTGTTATCTTAATGATAACTTCTTTTAATTGTTTTTCAGTTAAAGGCTTGCTTTCTAACACTTCCTGAGTCGGGTTTTCTAGGACTTTATTAATCTTGTGATTTTCAAATTTCAAAGCCTCTATTTGTTCCTGGATTTGCTTAAAGTTTTTCAAATGAACTCTACAAGATAGACAGATTCTATCGTAGATTAGCAATCCTCCGCTAGCTTCTCAGAATCATAAATAGAGTCTGTCTCTGCGAGTTCTTTAATTGGGCTATCCAAACCTGGATCTCATCCTTGGATGCAGCCTCGGCGATCAAGGTAGTCGAGTTCTGCAAGATTGTGATCTTCCTTGCTGTACCAAGTTGTTCTACTGAAACATTCTCCATCAACAAACCAAGATCTTTTGCCTGGAACTCCCCTAACATGAAAATGTTAATCAATGGCCTTTAAGGCATAGTTGTCTGCAAGTTTAACAAGCAGCAGATCCACCGTTATGTTTCAATCTTTTTGATTTTCTGATTGTTAAATCACAAAACATAAGAACATCCAGACCAATAAACAGTGCATTAAATAATGAAAGCGACTGGAAATTAGTCAATTTGATCAGATATGAAAGACTAAATTCATTGGTAATTCACTCAGTCACAAAGATTTTTGTTCCTAAAATATGTTCATTGAACTTGTGTAACCTTATAATTGCAATAACCTAAATGAAAAAGAAACTTACAAATAGCGACTTGAACAAGCAAATTAAGAATACCTGTAACAATGGCAATATCTTGAAGAAGAGCCTTTCTTCTTTCGCCAAATCCAGGAGCTTTGATTGCAGCATCGTTCAGAATACCTCGAAGCTTATTCACGACCAGAGTTGCTAAAGCCTCACCAGTGGCATCCTCTGTGATAATGAGGAGGAACTCTCAATTGAGTGGTCTTTTCCAACAGAGGTCTGATTTCCTTTATTGTTGAAATTTTTTGATCAATCACAAGAACTTTGGCATTCTCAAACTCAACAAGCAGTTTTTCAGGATTTGTGACAAACTGCGGAGAGATATAGCCTCGATCAATCTGCGCAACCCAAAAGGCACTGAAGTCTTAAAAAGTTGCTCAAAAGCAATGAAGCAACTAAATCAAAAGCAAATTCACAAGTCTTACCTCCATCTCTTCTTCAACTTCAACAGTAGTTTCAAATGAGGATGAGGACTCAATAGATAGCATACCATCAGAACCAACTTTATCAATAGCATCAGCAATCATAGTTCCTAGGAATTCATCATTGCCAACAGAAATTGATTCAACAGCTGCAGCAGATGCATATATTGATCAAATATTAGCCTTCTTAGAAGAATTCAAAACTACAAGTAAAAACTTTCAAGAATTCAAGGAAATATATGTCTAGAAAAGAGCTAAGAACATTCAGAACATAGGTTAACATAGTTGCAAGTAACAGTGTGCATCCAACACATTATACCTTCTGACAACCTTCATTTCAAAATAACAGAACACAGTGTATCACTCATCCTACTACGAACTAGACTGCAGAAGGAAGCTAATTTAGGCTCTAGGATCTTGGTTCGTGTAAAGAGACTACATACCTCACGAATCAAAGTTGCACCAGCATTTTCCATAGCTCAATGGCACGGGCAATAGTTACACCATCACTGACAACTTTTGGAGCTCCATACTCATATAACACGACGTTTCTCCCTGCAGCTCATATGAAACAAGGATTTCAAGCACATAATCAATTGTACAATATACAAAAGGCTCGCGCGGATAAGAGAGTAACATCAGCTAGAATTTTTGAAGAGGACGCATAATAGTTCTGACAGATGTTTTGTATCCAATAATCAAATCCAACTCTAGAAGAAAAACTACTAAAAAATCACAGAACACACAAAGGCAAATAGAAAAGAATTGAAACCGAAAGGACCAGTCAGTCACAGAAGCAATACCTCTAGGACCAAGGGTTACACCGACAGCATTAGCAAGCTTCTCGACGCCGGCCTGAAGAGCCGACCTGGAACTCTGATCAAAGGCGATGTTCTTCGCCATGGCTCGCACGACGAGCTTCCGGCGCGCATCGGGCCTCTGCCTCTGGGCCGCTCTCCCCCTCAGACACTCCTGAGATAGCGTTGGCGGAGGCCATCGGAGGAATGACAGGGAGGAGCGTGAGCGACGACGATGAGACCGAAACATGGTGAAAAAGGTAACTACACTCGCCGCCAACCCGTCCCAGCCAACACTGAGGACAGCGGGTTTAGGAAAGGGAGGGTTTCGGTATGACGAAGGAAGATAGGCAGAGATTCCAGAAGCTTCGGAAGCAAAGACATTTGGACCATCTAGGCGCCCAAACATTATGGATTCGGCCCGAACGAGTTCTTGGGCTTTTTTTTTTTTTTTTTTTTTTTTTTTTTTTTTTAGTGGTGAAAGGGAAGAGTAAGGTCCCTTTACCGTGCATCAGTATGGTAATAATCATTAATTTTTAAAAAACCAATTATTCGAAATTATTAATTCTGGAGGTAACTAATTCAATCCGATCTATGGAAGATTTTCATCAATTACCAAAATAAATTTGGAAAATGTTCATGTTGTTGGACACTGATAGCCGACCATCACAAGTTGATCATCACTAATGAAAGTCATGTGTTCACCTCAGTACTCAACTATAACTCATAATATGACCGCTCCACCAGTGGACCCAAGCTCATGGGTAATCATATTTCATGTTGCATTCGCAACACAGTCACTTCGCAAGTGGATCCAGACCCATAGGTAATAGTACTTCGTGTGACTTTCGATGCTTTTCCATCAAATAGAGCATAAATAAGCTCCAGCTGAGGATTTATCTATGATGCCTTGGAGATCCACCAAATATTCTATCGTTGCACCATGCCTCGAGGGGTGATAATCATCCTTTCCTTTTGTGGCAAAAGATGATAACTCTTACCTTGGAATCCCTCCAAGACCGTCCTAAGCATATTGGAATGGAGTAAATCATAGGGGTTATTTGCCCAGCCGAGCAACCTCCTAGGTGAGGGGGCCTAACACAGGATAAACCCACAATTCAAACCCGAGACGTATTGTGGCAACTCCTCACCCAAATACCAACTCGATTACGCGTCATAGAGGTGATAATCACCTTTTCCTTTTTTTTATTGGTAATATAGATATCTAATTTTTTAAACCGACTAATCTTGAAGATGACCGACATAATCCTATAAAAAAATTTTATCAACCATCAAAATAAATCAAAAAATATTCGCAGGGGTCCATTCATGTTCCAACATCCTTAAAGTTCTCATCCCAATAGTGAAAAAAATTATACTTAAATACTTGATTAATCGTTTGACTGTTGCACCTTCACGTCAAGTTTTTTTTTTTTTTTTTTTAACATAGAAGGATGTCAAACAAGCATTGTGGCTATCTCACATGCAATTTTGGCTCCCCGTGAATATATTTGTATTTTGCCCTCTGAAATTGTTATGCGAGAATCAAACGAATGGGATTCATTCTCTACTCGCTCCCACCTCTCTCTAGTTAGACCAAATTACATAAGCATCATCTACGTCCAGTATTTGCAAACTAAAATACTGACTAATAAAGATACACTCTAAAAGTACAAATAAAGTAATAAAAAATGCTTTTATAAAATATAATTATTTATTTTAAAAGCAACAATGTCTTCGTTTGTAGGCTCATGGGTAATTGCGAATATTAACAACTTGAAAATCCTTCCGTTATACCGTAGCTAGCTTCAGGAACTTTATTTTTGTTTATCTTGCCTTGTTTTTTGGCGAATGGGATGCCCATGAGGGTGCCGTTTAGAAATCCATATCACCAGCGATGAGACGTAGTGTACAATTTCTATTAAGCGCTTTACGTCACCTAAAGTCTCCCTAATTCAATATAAACAACTGGTTCTTCCGCTGTCACACACCCATGCCTTTTTAAGCATTTCATTCCCTATCAAAATTAAATAAAATATTTTCCTTTAAAATAATAATAGAAAGATATCATTATTCACACACGTGTTTATATATATATAGCATTATTGTAGCGGTAGTTGTATAGAAGCTACCGAGTGCTGTAACAAAAAAAAAAAAAAAAAGCCAGAATTAATACGGGGGTTGTGAAAGGTGTGTGCTCACCCACTAGTTATATACCTCTACACCTCTTATACGAAAACAAACAATGAGAGGGGAGGGACAGCTGTCGCCATCGTCCCTCCAGCTCGTCTTGGCTATAACATTGTTAATTACTGTAATGTCTAACTATTATTAAGTGAGGGCAGATCCTCTATACTATTTTTTTTTTTTTTATCTAAAGGATGATTCTTTAATATGGATTGATAAAATAAATATTCCTTATTTATAAAATAGATGGAGATTATTCATCTCTATCAATCTACATCAAGGGACCATCTCCTGGATCATAAAAAGTGGTCCAGAAGATTCGGACTATTATTAAATAGTTAATGTATAATAGTTAATACAATATTATTATAGTATTATAATAACTATGTAATCATTTTTATTATCGTTTTAAAATAATTTTGATTAATTTAAAATAATTTAACAAAAAAAAATTTTGGAGAAGTTTATTCATTCTGTCGTAAAATAATGGAGATGATTGACTAGAAATATGACTATTACATTGATTGGATATGGACCTCGCTCTACTTTTCAAATATAAAAAAATATCAGTGCCTAGTCAGGGAAGGGGTCCCCGGTGTTGATCCTCCGACGCTCAAGTCAGTCACCGGAAAGAGAAAAAAGACTGAACAACAATATACATAGACGTAAATAGTGAATAATGAGTACCTCCATCGATGTATGGACCCCTTTTATATAGTGTCTGGTAGATGACATGCGCACTTCTCTCGAGACGTGGACACATTCTCCAATTGGTCATGGACACGTTCTCCATTTTATCCTATAAAAGGACATATCAAGAAAGTGCACACCATATCTTAATAGGGCATGTATATCCCTAACAAGACAGTAGAAGTTTTTGTCATACGATCTGTCCGTTGACCATGCTCTATGTCATAGGTATTATCTCTCAAAAGGATATTGAGAGATACGACAATGATCCCGTTATTCGATCGAGCAGGGTAGCCGCTCGGCTGAAACTCCTCCGCTCGGTCGGTCTCGGTTGTTCTTCCTTGTGGTGACTAAGTATAATACTTATCTCATTCCGCTTCGACAAGCGCTTTGATGATCTTAGCATTTTGTGGATCCGTACTGAGCGTCTGACCATCTTACCATATTTTTAATTAATTAATCTTTTTTTGAAAAAAAGCTTTATTTTAATGACCAATCCTCTTGTTTTTTTCTGTGAGTTTAACCTCCGAAGTTCGTTATTTATATAACTTAACCACCACCCTCTATCTTTTAACATAAGAATGCATTCATGGCTGTCTTTGTCTTCCTCCTCCTCCTCGCTCCGATGCTCTCCGACGTGGTCCCTCGTTCCGTCGCGCTCAACCCTTCCATTGCTTGCAACTCCACCCTCGACCCCAAGTTTTGCATTACCTTCCTCACGCGGCCGCGAGACTGCAGCCTCCACGATTACGGCCGCTTCTCCCTGGCCAAGTCCCTCTCTAACGCCCGCATGTTCCTCGACTTGGTCGACCTCTACCTCGCCCGCCGGTCGACCTTGTCCCCCACCGCCGTCATGGCCCTCCAGGACTGCCGGCTCCTCTCTAGCCTCAACATTGACTTCTTGACTACGGCATCGGTCACGGTGAATTACACCGACACGCTGCTCGGCCACCAGGCCGAGAAGCTGCAGACCCTGCTCTCCGCCCTGGTGACCAACCAAAAGACCTGCTCCGACGGCCTGAAAGCGGTTCCCATTTCCGACGGCCTCGCGGTGCCCATTTCCGACTGCACCAAGCTCTACAGCATGTCCCTCGCGCTCTTCAACAAGGCTTGGGTCATGCCCAACAAGACGAACAGGGGAAACCGCTCTGCCTCAGAAGTAACGCCGCACCGCAGAGGACTGCTCTTCCACGAGGCTCTCGTCGACGGCGATCGCCGGCTGCCGCTGTGGATCTCGGGCTCGAAGAGAGAGCTGCTCGAGAGGTGGAGGCGCCGTACCCAACGACTCCCGCAAGCCGGCACGGATACCATTCTAGTGCACAACATTGTGCTGGTGAGCCAAGATGGAAAGGGGGACTACACCAGCATCACCGCCGCCGTCAACTCGGCACCAAGCAACCTCGACGGGACCACCGCCGGCTACTACTTGATATTCGTCGCCGCCGGAATCTACCAGGAGTACGTCGTCGTCGGGCAGCGTAAAACGTACTTGATGATGATCGGCGAAGGTATCAACCAGACGGTGGTCACCGGAAACCATAATGTGGCCGACGGCCGGACTACCTTCAACAGCGCAACGTTTGGTATATATGCGAATTATAGAAGTCGAAGAATTTAACCATTAATCGATTCCTTTATTTAGATAGTAAACAATCGAATTGCTCTGCTCTGCTCTGCAGCGGTGGTGGGGCAGGGGTTCGTGGCCATGAACATGACTTTCCGAAACACCGCCGGCCCGGCGAAGGGCCAGGCTGTCGCCGTCCGGAATGGGGCCGACCTCTCCGCCTTCTACCTCTGCAGCTTCGAGGGCTACCAGGACACGCTCTACGCGCACTCGATGCGGCAATTCTACCGCGAGTGCGACATCTACGGCACCGTCGACTACATCTTCGGCGACGCGGCGGCGGTCTTCCAGCGATGCAACGTCTACTCCCGGCTGCCTCTTCACGGGCAGGGCAATACCATCACCGCCCAGGGCCGGAGCGACCCCAACCAGAACACCGGCACCTCGATGCAGTCTTGCAGGTTCCTCGCCGCGGCCGACCTCAAGGCGGCAGGCCACTCGACGAGGACGTACCTCGGCCGGCCGTGGCGGCTCTACTCGAGGACGGTGATCATGGAGTCGTTCATCGACGCGTTGGTCGATCCGGCAGGGTGGTTGCCGTGGAACGGCAGCTTCGCGTTGGCAACGTTGTACTATGCGGAGTTCCGTAACTCGGGGCCCGGCGCTGGGACTGCCAGCCGGGTCAAATGGCCGGGATTTCATGTGATTAGGTCCGGCGATGCGGACAATTTCACGGCGAGCAAGTTCATTCAGGGAGACAACTGGTTGTCACTGGCCGGAGTGCCTTATGACAGAGGATTAAAGCTTTAATTAACAAATTACTTGAAGATTAATTAATAATTAAAGAAGCTTTGATCAGTCTAATTAAACTTGATTCATTCGTATTCTTTTGTTCTTGTTCACGTTGTGAAAGTCTGATACATATTCTTATCGAGCAGCGTGCAATTTGATGGAAGACGAATTTTCATTTTGAAGACGGAACGTGCAGAAGACTACAAAGAGTTGACAAAAATGTGTTGACTAATAATAATAATTGAATATTCAAAATACAGTTGTAGCATACTTTGAAACTGAAGAACAGCACTCCATGAGCAAGGTGCGTTGGTAAAAGACAAACATTGCAGCGAGGTGATTATATTTATTTCAGCCGTTCTTATCAATCGATCTTATAGAAATAAATTATGGGATAAATTAATAATCGTTCGTCAAGATTAGAGAATGGGAGAAATTTTTCTCCAACAATATGTTGGTCGGGATTTAATTTTTATTTCATCATAGTAGATCTGTCATTCTCTATCTAACTGAACATCCAGGGGCATAATTCTTATGCATAATTCAAATCTTATATAGATATTTCCTATAAAGAGTCGTGTCAAGACCCATTTGTACTTTTTCGTATTATACCGGAGGTAATTAGAAGGTATCACATGGCTAAGGGAAAGTTAAATGTCCTGGTTAAAGTCAACAAAAGTTTGATCTCAAACTCTAAATTGGCCAATTCCATGCGCACTTGACTCTAATTGGCCCCCGACTCCAAGCGATTCCCCGACTTGATGCAGCCTCGAACCCCAAGCTACCCCCAACTCGATGCAGTCTCCAACTCCAAACTGTGTCGACTCAATGCAGTCTCCGACTTCAAACTACTCCTAACTTGTTGTAGTCTCCGACTCCAAACTGCCCTTGACCGAGTGCAGTCTCTGACTCCATACCGCCCTTGACTCTCAGTTTCCTAAAATCAGACCGATACATCCGATTGATAGCAGGCAAGGCGTTGAGCCGTTTTTTCCTGAAGATACAGACAGCGTATAACCGTTTTTTCCTGAAGAACGCGGGAAGCACAACCGTTTAACCGAAAAGAGATAGGCAATGTAACCATTTATTTCATAAGACATAGTAATGTAAGCATGGTTCTAGGAACACGTGGAGAATGTGAGAGTACATCTACCGCTTTATAAAAGGTTGTTTGCTTTTGTGGACGTGGAGATAACTATCTAAATCTAAGCAACATTTGTTACTATTCTTTCCCATTCTCCTCTACGCGCGGTAGACTAACTTGAGCTCAGAGTGATGGTGCAGGGACATCTCCAGCCATCATTTTAAACCTCTCTTTCTTTGACTCTTCTGTCTAGACTCCGACATATCTCTTTATAAATCCCCGCTGCTCTTGGGGAATTAATGACTCGTCAACATTAACGTTAACTCACCAATAGTTCGTTCATTGGAGATCCCAGGCAAGATCATCATATTATCATATTTACCTGATGACCGATCTATGGAATTGAGCTTGAGTGGAGGGTTGCAAAAGAAGCTTGTAGGTAGAGTCGATGCCACGAAAGATACTTTCTTTGGCGAAGGATCATGGAAGGAGCTTGCAACTCAAGCAGAAAGGTCACCGAAGATAAACTTGTGATGGTGAGCCAAGATTCATCCTTAGGAAAGACACTTGGGCCCACAGAATATGCTCACAACTAATTAAGGTATCAAAACTTTTCATACGTTGATTTACAGACGAAATAAAAGTTTTTACATGTATCAGCTGTTACGTTAGAATTTTATGGACTTAATTATAAACGTAGAAGTCCAATAAATCATATATCTCTTACGATGGATTGAAAATATATTTCATTGTATATATAAGGTTATCCGACATATTGACAAGAAACACACTTAATTTCTTTTCTCTTCCATTCGATGAATAGATGATTCTCTTTATATCCTTTGAAGATCTAACTCTTTTCATATCTATGAATACACGTACACTTCTGATTTGACATAGCTAATGATTTAACATGAGTTATCAAGTTAATTTTGATGACGTGCTGGAGACTTTAGGGGTCACATGGCAGAATTTGTTAGATATATGTGAACGGAAAGAGGTTGAAAAGGAATCCTTTGCCTGATTGATGGTTTCATTAATTCAGAGTGATATATGTTTTGATATCATTTGTAGGATCGGAAAGAATGCTAGAGGGGAGATGAATAGTGATCGTCGAAAAATTTGAATTAAAACGAAGTTACGCAGCGGAGAACGAAAGAAACAAACAACATTAGCACAAGTTGGTTTTACTTGGTTCGGAGTGTTCGACGACTCCTACTCCAAGGTCTGCACTCGTTGAGTGCTTTTGTTGGACAATCCACTAATAGTTCACAAAATATGTTACAAGATAAGTACATGAACAAAAAATAAAGCTACCGACAATAAGGAAAATATGAAAATCTGAGTCGCCGGTTGTCGGAGGAACTTTATAGTATCGCAAGAGTTTTTTCGGAGCACCGAGCAAGAAGAAAACTTGTCGCAATTGTTGTTTTGAAGCTCTTGGCCGAAGGCCTTTAAATAGGTCTATTCCGGGCGTCTGGAATCTCTCTGAGCACCTGAACCACGTGGCTCGACCAATCGATGCGCTCCATGCCATCTTGTGGATAATTCTTCGGTTCCGAGCACCTAGACCAAGTCCGGGCGCTCGGATCACCTGGGCGCCCTCGGCATCCGCTGGGCAAGCCTGCTCCGGGCGCCCGAACCCTTTTCTTCATCATCTTCCACCTACAAGAAAATTTTAGTCCAGACAATCGAAAAATATATTTTACCCTGCAAAGTAGAGTTAGCACAACATGATAAAATGTGAGTATTAATTAGATTCTTTCTCCACGAAATCAGAACTTAATCAAGATCTCAACTTAGGTTTTTCAAATGGATCTAAGTTGGATCGACGCCTACAGTTCTCTCAATGGGGAACGCGTCCTCACTGGATCTCTCTTCCAGTTGCTCACCTTCACTTACCATTTGCAGTCACTTGACTTGCCTTTGACCCACCGAGTCTTCCCGTTAGTTGTCAGGTCCGCAGACCCAACTGGACTTCGGCCGGTTGTCAGGTCCTGCAGATCCAATCAGACTTCTCGCCAGATATCGAGTCCCGTTGACCTATCCGGACTTCTCACCAGTTATCGGGTCCCGCGGACTTAGCTGGATTTCAACCTAGTGTCAGGTTCCTCAGATCAGTCAACTCCTGCACACTTGGTAAAGTAGTTAGACAAACAACATATCTAACTTTAACTTATTTGTCATACATCAAAATCAGATTATTAGTGCAACATGCACCAACACTTTTTAATTGTTGCTTCTGCCATTTCGCTAGTGTAATTAGATAATCGTGGTTGAAAAACTACTCATTTATTGCTACAATTTTGATTGCCTTTTTCATTCGACCTCCTGATTTTTATTTCCTCTGGTCGTGTTAGATGACCTTTAATCTCTCGCTTTTTTTTTCAACTAAGAAATGAAATGATCTTAAATTTTTTCTCAAATTATAGATAACCTTCTTAACATGTAATTTTTTTTTAAAATTTTTGATGCAAATAAGGAATCATTTTAAATTGCAACTGAAGAGTACAGTAAATTTTTTCAGATGGATGAAATCTAATTTTATTTGAGAGTTAGTTGATTTGGTTAAAGGTATTCTAATTTAGAGTTTTGGTTAAACAAGACTTTGGAACCCAATATAGGTTCCAGCCAACTGGATTAACTAAGAATTTCATAGAGACATACTTTTTTGAAATATTTCTAATTTGTCCCTTATGAAATCTATAATACTAATTTAGATTGTTGTATTTTCTAAGATTTGTATTTGATGAACATGTATGATTTTTCAAGTTATCTACTTGTCTTTTCAAATTTTCATTTTCTAATTTTAATTTGTCTAACTCTTCTAACGGACAAGATTTAGCTAGAATTACTTTTAAATTTTTAATCTCCTTTTCTAATTTACAGCAATCGTTAGTTAATAATTTAACAAATTTAAATAATTTATTGGGAGGAAGAGATCGTACCTGACTTATCTTGTCGATCTCGTTATCCGTGTCTCCCCTTGAACTACTGCTTTCTTCCGACGTAGCTCCCCCTTCATCGATGCTCTCGATGCTTATTTCGGACGAGCTTGAGTCGTAGTCCTCGTCTTGATGACTTGCCATTAGTGCAAGTCCGGAGAAAGCCTCAACTTCTTATTCGGACGATGTATCGTCCCACGTCGCCTTCAGAGTCTTGTGTTTTTGGACAGACTTCTTTCCTTTGTCTTTGTCCTTGTTCCTTAGCTTGGGGCAGTTGTCCTTGATGTGCCCTTCTTCATTGCAGTGGTAGCATCTGATAGTCCTTCTCTTTCTATCCTGCGGATGGTTAGTTTTTCTTGATTTACAATGTTTCTTAAAACGTCTTACCATCATAACCATTTCCTCGTCATTGAGAGAAGACTCTGACTCAGGTTCGTTACTCGATGCTTTGAGGGCGATGTTGTGCTTGGGCTCCTTCGTACTTGCACATCTTGATTCATGCACTTCAAATGTGGAAAATAATTCTTCTAAATAAATAATTTCTAAGTCCTTAGATATATTAAACACATCTACTAGTGATGCTCATTTAGTATTTCTAGGAAATGAATTGAGTGCGTACCTTAGAGAATCTCGGTTACTTACCTTTTCTCCGAGATTCAATAATTCGGTGATAATCTCCTTAATTTTCGAGTGTAGATGTGCAACTATTTCATCTTCTTCAAGTCTCATGCTGGTGAGCTGGTTGCGAAGCAAATCTCGTCTTGCGAGCTTGGCTTCAGATGTCCTTTCGTGTAACACCCACTAAGCTTTTAAGATAAATATGAGAATGATGAATTTGCCTTAGAAAAATATTAGTAGAATGTTGAACCAAAAAGAAATAAAAAGAAATAAAAATAGAGAGTGGTCAAGGATTGAACCTTGAACCTCTCATGAAGTAAATGATAGGATTAATGGGTAATAACTAGTTGGGATAGGAATGATATATTGATAGCAAAGGAGGGAAACTCATGATAAGGATGAGAGTAAAAGCTAGCCAAAAGAAAGCAAGAAAAGAACAAGAGAAAGGCAACTTGCCTTCCTTCTTTTCTCTCCCTCTTCCTCTCCCTTTTGCCGTGACTTAAAGAGGAGAATTAAGGGGATTCATTCCCCCTTGTTTCATCATGAATGATGAGAAAAAATAAATAAATAAAATAAAAAGAAAATGGAAAAAAAGGGGCTAAGGGAGAAGGAAAATAAAAAAACTAATTTTGCTACCTCTTCCCCCTTAACATAAAAGGGAGCAAAGAGAAGATTTTATTTTTCTCTCATTTCTCTCATTCTCTCCTCT
Source organism: Zingiber officinale (assembly GCF_018446385.1). Classification (NCBI taxonomy): domain Eukaryota; kingdom Viridiplantae; phylum Streptophyta; class Magnoliopsida; order Zingiberales; family Zingiberaceae; genus Zingiber; species Zingiber officinale. Next base: position 102,117,919 of record NC_056001.1, on the reverse strand, counting down.
TCACCACCGAGAGCCCTCAGCCCCCTCTCCTCCATTTTCGGTCCCCAAAAGCAAGGTTCCTCCTAGGATACAAGGAAGGCTACCAAGGGAAATCAAAGGAGGAGAACAAGAAGAAGAGACCTTTTCTTCCATCACCACACTTTAGAACCACAAGCGAAAAGGATGTAAGTATCCCCTCACCTGTGGTACAAGTAGTTTTAATGTGTTTTTGGATTTTATGAGGATTTTAAAACCTAGAAACAAAGTTGTAAAAATTCGGCCAAAGAAATGACTTGTTGATCCTAGGAATGTTTAATATAAGCCTTGATTCATGATAATTTTTCTATGCTTTGTAAGAAGGTTTTCTCTCATATTTTTATATATATGTGATGCTGGATTAGAGATGTACCTAACCCTAGAGTTTCGGCCAAAAAGGTTTTATAAGGGCTAGGGAATTTATTTGTTTACCTAACTTGCACAAAACCCTCTAAATAAATGGTTAAGGATCCATTATTGTTTTCATACTTGAAGGTTACTTGGAACCAAAAGTACCCCACTCACAAGTTTCGGCCAAGGAAGGGTTTAGGGTTAGGAAGACTTTGAATTTAAACTCACCATGTTTATATGATAGAATATAGAGTTTCTTAAAGAGTTGCATGCTTGTATGTTGATAGAAACTCATGAATATCACTTTTAATGTTTCGGCCATGGTAAGATGGATGCTTTAGAATAGCTTAAACAGATTTTTAACATGCTCAAAACCTCCATGACAATAAGATATGAAAGTTGTTTGATGCTCCCATGCTTAATTAGAGTATAGGAAAATTGGTTGCATGATATATGATAATTATGACCACAAGGGTCCTAGCTTGTTTGTGAACCAAACTTATATGTATAGTTTCTTTGATATTTTTGCCATAAAACTTGTTTAGGTTTTCCATACTTTAGGCCACCTAAAACCTAGTTAAAGACTTGGAAGGTTTCGGCCAAACATATGCTATGAGATAAAGAAAGGAAAAACCTAGGAAACCTAAGACCCAATTTAAATGTATGCTTATAGTGCTTGACTTTTATACATGTTATGAAATGTGTTATGACTTTCTATGCTTTTATGCCATTTGAACAAATTCCATGCTTGATGAGGTTCGGCCATGTAGGGTTTAAAGACCTAGAAACCTTAAAATTAAGACCTCATGTGTTAAAGATGCTTCTTATGAAATTGAGATAACATGTTGATTGTGTTCACATGCTTATATATTTAACTATGATTCAAATGGACACTTTAAAGTCTCGGCCATGAAGGGATACATGCTTTAGAAACCCTAGAACTTACATTGAACATGCTCATGTCACTCTCCATGAAATATGAAATGTAGAAAGTCAAAAATTCACATGCTATATGTTGTTAGTGACCTAAATTTATGCTAAGGGAAGTTTCGGCCATGACCACTTGTATGATGCTATTTATAAATTTATACATGATGTTAGAGGAAGTTCACATGCTTATATGCTTGCTTGAAAACCTAAATGAGTACTTGTAAGTTTCGGCCATGACATAATTTTAAGGGCTTAAAGGATTTAGGAACTAACTCAATTGTGCTTACCATATTCCTTGAAACAAATGCTATAAATATGGTTAAGGTTTCCATGCTTTATGTCATTTAGAACCTTGTTTCACACTTGTTAAGGTTCAGCCAAATGAGGTTTAAGGACTTGGAGAACTTAGAGTCCAAGTAAATCTTGTTTATAATACTTCCTATAAAAATGATATGTGGATGAATTAGGTTCTACATGCTTGGATGTTGTTTAAAACCTAAATTGGCACCTAAGAGGGTTTCGGCCAAGATAAGAACCCAAGGGATTAGGAAGCTTAGTACCCAAATTAATCATGTTACATTGTTCCTTATGATTGGATGAGCACATGATACACTTTTATGCTTAGACATGTATGCTTGTGAGCTATACAAGATGAGAATTCCTATGATATGTTATGAGTTCAAAATATGCATGTTTTATGTTATGATATGTGGGTAAATTTTATATGCTTTGATGATATGATATGAGCTGAAAATATGCATGCTTATGTTATGATATGTGGTTAAATTATGCATGCTTTGATGCTATGTTTAGTGCTTAAAATATGCATGCTTTCATGATATGCTATGTGGTTAAATTATGCATGCTTGATGATATGCTTTATGCTTAAGATATGTATGTTTTTATGATCTATGCCTAAGTGATGCATACCTTTATGACATGATGTATGCCTAAGTGATGCATACCTTTATGACATGATGTATGCCTAAGTGATGCATACCTTTATGATATGATGTATGCCTAAGTGATGCGTACTTTATTGACATGATGTGTGCCTAAGTGATGCGTACTTTTATGATATGATGTGTGCCTAAGTGATGCATGCTTTTATGATGTATGATATGTATAAGTATGACATGTATTTTACTTTATATGGCTTGTACCAAGGGTGAGCTCCATAAGCGCCCCGGGGTCGATGGAATAAGACTCGAGCCTCGTTAGGGATGGGCTCCTAAGTGCCCCTAGGTCGATGGAGTAAGACTCGGGCCTAGTATGTTTGCCTTGTAGGGTTCAAGACTTGCTACCTTGGATCTACATAGGTTGCGCGCAATATGTAAGTGGTACATAGCCGGAATCCCCTTTAAGTTGAGATTATGTTCAAGTATATATGTAAGAAGAAATGGTTTTAAAGATCATGAGACATACACATATTTTTCGGATACATGTTTTTCAAAATCATATTGCATATACCTTATGATGATTTATGATATGCCATGGTTAGATATGATTATGTTATGTTCCATGATATGTCCATGTGTATGATATGCCATGACTCCTTATGACGCTATGCCATGATTAGATACGATTATGTTATGCTTCATGCTATGCTTTACGCTATGATATGCCATGACTAGTTATGATTCCTTCATGTTGCATGATATGCTTAAAAGAGTATGTTACATTATGTCATGACTAGTTGAAATGATGCCATGTTGAGACATTATTTGATTATACTATGATTTTCGGTTTTAGTGAGTAGGAAAGAAACTTACTGAGCCATGAGTGCTCACAGCTTACTGTCCTTGTACCACAGATAAAGGAAAAAGCTGGATGAGCTAGAGGAGCAGCAGGAGATGCAAGGAGATGTGTGTGGCAGTGGCTAGGCAACCAAATAAGAACCTGCTTTTAAAACTTTTAAAGAACTACGCTTTGGTATCATGAATTGTAGTACCGTATGTGTGACTTGATGTTATGTTTCTACTAATTTTGATATCATGTTATTGAGGCCATGATAGTGTAGTTCGGATTTGATGAAAAGGAAAACAAAAGAAAAGTTTTTATTAAACTAAGAAAATTATTTTAAGTCTTCCGCTGTTTTAAAAAGAAAATTTGTACATAGAGTATCGTAGCCCCGTCCCTTAGGGTTAGCAGGGAGGGCGGGCGTTACACTTCGTGCAGCTCAAGGAACTTTTCCCACAGTTCCTTTGTTGAGTTGTAGTTGCCGATCCGGTTGACTTCTTATAGCGAAAGGATGCTCAACAGATGAAATTCTACTTTGCCGTTTGCCACGTAGTCGGCCTACTTTTTTTCGTCCACTAGTATTTTTCTTTGTCTTCTGGTACTACAAAACTAAATTCCATAATCAAAAGTAACTCAAAATCCGTTTTGAAAAATACCTACATTCGCTTTTTTCAGCTGTCGAACTCCCCCTCGAACTTCGATGGATATATGCTTGGTCTGGCCATTTGTTTAGTGCTTCGGTTGGCGGTTAGTCCTCCTGAAGCGTCCTGACTCTGATACCACTTGTTGGGGACCGTTGGGCCGGCTAGAAGGGGGGTTGAATAGCCTGCACAAATAAAAATAAACTACCCTTCACAAACTTTTAATTTAACACTTGCATAAATTAAATAAACAGAAAATAACAAAAAGAAGAGACACTGGATTTGACTTGGTTATAATCGGGGAGATTGTTAATCCAAGGAAGATGATCGTACTAAATTCTACTTCAGACGGAGAAGCCTCTTGTACAGTAGTATAAGTACAAAAAGAATGAAGCTAAACAAAATAATAGAGGCGCACAAGTGTTGTTACAATTTCTTGAATGAATTAAAAGCTTTTGGACCAAAGCTGTATTTATAACCTTGGTCGGGACGCTTGGAAGGGTTCCAGGCGCCTGAGAGGGGATAAAATTTTATCCCCTTCGCAACGGATCAAGTTTGGCCGCGATTCGATCAAAATTCAATTCTGGGCGCCCGGACTGGTCCAGGCACCAGGACAACTAAAGTCAACTAGGTTGACTTTTGGTCTGGGCCCTCTGCTCCGGTGCTGCTCACCTCGTTCCAGGTCTTCCGCTCCGGCTCCGCTCGCTTGGGTGATTTCAACCAACCGAAATAAGGCTCACCCGAATCCAATTTCAGCCTTCATGAGCAACCTTCCGCTCCGGCTTCTCGTCCCTCGGAAACGTCGTGCGCCTCCTTCTCATCCGCCCGTGTACTCTTCCGCAGCACCTTGTACCTCAGATGCACCGAGCCCGTCGACTCTCTCCTATGCCGTCCTTCTCGCTAGCTACGTCTTTTGCTCGATTCCCTGTGATCCTAAGCTCCTGCACACTTAGACACAAAGTTAAAACACTACAGAACCTAACTTAACTGTTGATCACATCAAAACAACCTTGGGGTTCCAACAATAAACACCACTCTTGTTTAAAACACTTATATGCCTCAGGAGTATAAATTTCACTAAAATATTTTAAAATCTCAATTGGAAACATTAAATATGGAACAATTGTACTTGATATGGAATTAGCTTTTAATTCCTCATATCGATGATCATCAAGGAGTCTTTGGAAGTGATCGAAGAAGTCTAAAAACTTCTGTTTATAAGTGATATACTTTTTCATAATACTATTCATGCTCTCACTTCTTTGTGTTGTAGTCATATCTGCGCAAAACATTTGCCGTCCATATACTAAAGCCCATTTTTCCTTTATATTGTATATGTGCCTCAATTAATCATTGTTTTCAAGTGCATACTTGGTCAACATCATGTTCCATGCTGAAATAAAATCTTTCTCTTCATCAAAATCATATACACATGAAGCAAAATCTTTAGCAAAGTCTCTAAACTGAGGAAAAACTTCACTTAAATGTATGGTGATATTTTGATAAATGTGTCAAATGCACAAACGGTGATGTGTTTCAGGTCATCTAGAAGCTAACGCATTTGCCATTACTGCATCTTGATATGTAAGAATAGTAATTGATTTTTTTTCTCACCCATAGCTCTAGTTAATGTATCAAACAATCACTCAAAAGTCAAACTGGTTTCATCATATAATAAAGCCGCACCAAAAAGTATCGATTGTTTATAATAATTAACACCTACAAACATCGCATTTGGTCGACCTTCACTGTTCTTTCTGTAGGTTGTGTCAAAGCAAACAAAATCTCCAAAATTAGCATAATCAACTCTCATCTTAGCATCAAACCAAAAAATATTAGTAATCAAATCATCTTCATCAACTTGAATAGCATAAAAAAAATTAGGATCATTGAATTGTATTTTCTACAAATACTCCAATACACCCCTATATCCCCAACTCTCATATTTATTGTTCTTTTGGATCGCAAGTAGTTTTTGTAATCCTCAGGAATAAATCCTAAACTCTCCCTCCCACCTACTTGCCTCACCATAAGATCATGAGATGCTTTTGGGGGGATTCTCATATTACTTGCAGTATCAATCTGTTTCATTGTAGAAGAAGATATACTCGATTTATCATTGTGGGTTTTACCTCTCCTTACACCAAATCTAACTTTTTTAGCATATGCCAAATAAATTGATATGCATCTTCTTTTGTCACAAATTCCAATCCTATTTGTGGTATATCCAAATTTGTTTCAATGTTCAAACCTATAAAATCAAACAAACAGAATAAAATGTCTAAAAAGGGAAATTCGATATACTAAAACTCAATACATTCCCAATATGAATCTTATTACCTTCATCAATAACATCAAAGTCACCTTCCTGACTAGCTTCATTTCCTTTAAAATTCAAATGATGACAATTCGTAGATTCACTCTCCATGATAATTACTTTGATCCAGTGGGAAGAAAACAACGAATTTAGGTATAAAAAAAAACAACGACAAAAGAAGCATCTAAATATAATAATTTTATGAAAAATTTCTACATGTCTAATTTCTATAAAAAAAGTAACAAAAGAAGCATCTAAAAATAATAATTTTATGTAAAATTTATGCATGTCCAAACTTATCTAAAAAGAGAGACAAAAGAAGCATATAAAAATAAAAATTTTATGTAAAACTTCTCTACGTCCAACTTCACAAAAAATAGCAATTCAAATGGGCATCTAATATGAACTATAATATCTTTAACCAAATCAACTATAGTTCAAAACCTCTCAAATGGAATTAGATTTGCAACAATCTGAAAAAATTTATTGCACTATTCAGTTGCAATGTAAAATGATTCCTTATTTGCATCAAAAATAAAAAAAAGTTTTACATATTAAGATGGCTATATATAATTTGAGAAAAAAATTTAACATCTTTTCATTTCTCAGTTGCACAAAAATTTCTCAGTTGCACCAAAAAAAAATTAAAGGGGCATCTAACATGACCAGGAGGAAACAGAAACCGGAAGGTCAAATGAAAAGGAGAATCAAAATTGTAGCAATAAATGAGAAGTTTTTCAACCATGATTACACTGGTGAAATTGCACTGGTGAAATTGCAGAAGCAATAACTGAAAAGGTCCTCATTTTCTTCCACACAGTGCCAAGGAGGGAGGCCGTGGGAGGGAGGCCACATAGGTCGCTGGAGGCCACTGGAGGGAGGTCGTGGGAGGGGGCCGCTGGAGGGAGGTCGCGGGAAGGAAGTCGGGGCGAATGTTGGAGGCCACGAGAGGAAGGCAATGCTGGAGGGAGGCGATGCTGGAGGGAGGTCCCTGGAGGGAGACGACATTGGAGGGAGGCCTCAGGAGGTCTATGGAGGGAGGTCGTGGGAGTGAGACGACGTGGAGGGAGGCTGCAGGCGACGTTGGAGGTCGGGGGAGGGAGGTGACGCTAGGGCTTTTTTGCATTAGCGCGTGCACGCGTTTTGCACGTGAGAGGGATTTTATACTACATTTATGGTCTAGCGGGGACCAAGAATAAGGGGTTCAGAAGATCTAAAAGTTCAAATCCAGGGCTCAGATTGCACTGAACCATATTGACTCGTGTGCGAGCACAACTTGCACTTGAGCAAAATAGAATATACAAAAAGTTGAAGCTCTCCACCTATGTTCCCCCTTCTTCCCTATCATGCATCTCTTGTTTGGCGGAGTACCCATGATAGCAGTCGGGTACTTCAACTCTCCACCTACGTTCCCCCTCCTCTTGCTCGGTGGAGTATTCGCCATAACAGTCAGGTACCTCTTAGTTCACCGTGACCACTAGTGCCTGGTGCGCATCATGGTCGAAGCATAGCCAGAGGTGGGGCAAATATGTTTCAAGAAAACTGTGACTATCGCAAGCCTCGGGTCGCTCTATCATTCGGGCTGCCCTACCTTCTATTGTAAGGCTGCTCTGCCCCATCATCCCCTTCTGTGACTCGGTTGATCTGCCGCTCGATTGATCTGTTGCTCGACCACATTACTAGGTCGGCTGCTCATCCTGATCATCTGCTCTATCGCTCGGGCTACTCTTCCTTTAGGTAGTCTTGTCTTTCCCCGCTCAATCGTTATACACAGTCTGTTACTCTGCCTGATCGATCACTCAGACTGATCTGTTGCTCGAACGCAATACTCGCAGATACTCTGCTCTACTCAATCGAGTACTCGCCCGCACGCCTGATCTGCCACTTGCCCACTTGGACGATTTTCCCGCTCTTGACTCGATTGCACTGCCACTCGACCACCTGATCACGGCTGCTCTGCTCGCTCAGGCACCTGCAGTTAGCACTTGGCAGAAACCAACTCTTACTAGCAGGATAAACGAAAATAAACCACGTCTCTTAGTTTTACCCAAAAAAGAATTTTATTCAATAACAAGATAATCTCTAAAATCAACTAAATAGACGCTTAAATAAATAAATCCTAACTTATAAAAGAAGGAAATTATCAAAAAATACCCTAAATACAACATAGAAATTATTTAAAATATATATAAAAAATATTCGAAGTCTATGAAAAAGTTTTAAATAATACTTTTTAGATCCGAAACTTGTCCAGTTATGGCTCCATCTTGTAACAAATATAAGTCTCTAAACAAGCTTCGATTAAAAAAAAAAAGCACCTCGTTATGATACTCAAGTCAAAAGTTACAATCCTTTGAAGCTCGACTCCAGCATTAGTTCTGCATCATTAGGTCAACTTAAATCGCAATCGATATTTGGTCAGGTTAACCCAACTCATGTTCAATATCGAGCTAGGTTATCCTGACGCAAGACATAGCTTGGATCAAGCCAACTTGAGTCACAACCGAACTCAAGTCCGATTCATTATTGAGCTCGACTCATGGTTGAGTTTGAATCAAGCCCATCAAACTTAAGACCGAGCTCGGATCTAACTAGCAGACCGAAAGGTGGAGCCATGCGATAAAAATCCAATTTGAGCTAAGCTCGATGGTAGACTGGGTCAGACGGACAAGTGAGTCGGAGAGGTGGCACAAACACATTCTCAATAAATGGGCGGACATGCAAGATGTGGTGCGGACACGATCTAGAGATGCAGGCTTACACGCGGGAAGTGCATTGAGTGGTCATTGAGGTTTATTCCTACTCTCCAAAAATAATATAAAAAGATATCCGCACACACAGAACATTTCTCTTTACTAGTTTAGTTTTTTCCACTTCTTCTACCTTCTCGGCCTGATTTAAGCATCAGACAAGTTTCGCCAAGGTTATCTTGGTTTTCGGTTTCCTTAGTTTTTATTATCATTGGAAACCTTCCTCAGAGCTAGACGTGAGACGTCTACTCACCGGGTGTCCCAAAACCCTCGTGCTACTCAACCCGATAGAAGTCAACCCGACAAAAGTCGATCTGACAAGAACTGAACCAATAGAAGCCAACCCGACTCAAATCCGACCTACCAGAGGAGCTCTGCTGCGACGCCCCAAGACGTCAGCCCATCCCCTGACAAAAGCCAACCCGACAAAAGTCGATCACTCGATGAAATCTAGAATTTCAAATATCATGATAATAGATTCAAAATCATATCCTTTTTTTCCTACTCTGTTCTCCGCGTTTAATGAAAGAGAACGAGGGTTAACTCTGTTTTGTGGCACATTTTACTTCTATTCCATGTTTGTACAAAATTTCACCTTCATATAGCGAAAAAGTGTAGATAATTGAACGAGATCGATGTCTATTACTATCAGATCGTCCACTCCCCACCAAACCAAAACAAACAAACTAGACAAGTTTCATAGTTTTCTGTATCAGAGCAGAGCAGTTCAAGTTAAGATGCAGCCTCTGCCGAAGTACTCCATAGAAGCTCCTCCAAGTACTCTGTTCCCAAGTCTTCGAACTCCAACACACTACTGCTGTAGCTGCCGCCGCTGCTGCAGCTACTCTCGGCGACCTTCTCTTTCTTGTCCACTGATGACTTCCTCCTGGCGGAGTGCTTCCTCTTCAGCGCCACCACCGGCGACCCCCCCTGCTCCAGCTCCCGCCACTCCACGCCGGGCAGGGACTCCCTGACCCGGTCCACCGGGAAGTTGAGCACCGCCGCGGAACCGCGCATCGAGAGAGCAGCTTGGTCGTAAGCCATCGCCGCGGCCTCCGCGCTGTCGAACGTCCCCAGCCACACCCGGACCCCGTGCCGCGTAGAGTCCCGGATCTCCGCCGCGAATTTCCCCCACGGCCGCCGCCTCACCCCCCGGTACGACGTCGCCGCAGAGGCCATGCGGAGGAGAATGAGGAGGGGAAGGAGGAGATGTGGCCGTGAGTAGGGACGTGGAAATCGACCGCTCCGTCGTCAGTTTTTATAGTTGGACAGGTGGTGGATTTGGGAGGGATCGGAATAGCAGAGATTGGACGCACAAAAAACACGTGGACGACTGGCGGTTTAGTATTTTACAAAAAATCTAACTTAATTCTTCAGAAAAAGCATTAAAATTCGAGAAAAATTCAATCTAAATATGCTCTTTCAGCAGCTTCTGGCGTGCTTCCTCCAAGTGTCTTTCCAGGATGCAAGATCAGTTGACCAAACTTAATATTCTGCAATTAAGGACTTCTCCTTTCTATCAACCCTTGCAGGACTCTTTTTTGGATAACGTGATTATATCATCTTGGTATAAATTTTGAAATCAATTCTCAGTAAATATAAAATATCCCGTTAGATATATGATTCTTTCGTACAAAAGATCATTGTTTTAGGATAAAATACTCCTTAATTTACCTATTATATCACTTTGAATACTCATTCAAGCTTTCCAATCTTCTTGGAAGCTCCCTGCACTACTTTTTGGCTTGTTCCAAAGGTTTATTTTGGGGTGCAGCTAGCCTAGTAGGAACTGAGAGTTCTCCAAAAGGTGCAATGTTAGGCCACATGCTCCCCCATCTTTGACCTTCACCAGATGCAGAGAACCAAGGCACATATTCTGGTTGGGACAAGATAAGTCGAAAAGAGTGTTCAGATTCCTTGTGTCATTCCGTCGAGCACATAGAGTTCAGTCCCAGGTGGCATGGAAAAACCCGCACAGCCTTGGATTTTCTTTTGGCACGGTTGTGATTTTGTTCCAGGAAGATTCGTTTGTCGTGCACCACTGAGAGATTTCCAGGAAGCGCTCTACTCTCTTGTTGGGATGTATAGCAACCTAGCTATACGAGATAAGATATATAATTTATACTTGAAGTTCAATGCACCTGCTCATTCCACAGTGGCATGCAAAAGAATTAAATATTCGCAATCCAACTCGGGGAGGTGCATGAATCTGAGACTGATCAATCTTTCATGAAATAGTTCTTGGCTTGGAGACTAGCAGAAGGAGTGAATGATATGGAAGCTGCTTGGAGCTCAATCAGCTGGATAACTATAAGGAAGAAGTCGTCGCTGTCTGTGCTGAGTGAAGCATGCAGATTTGGTGGGCAACCTTTGTGTAAGTCAAGGAAGCTAAAGAAGGTAGGCGTAGCTCAAGCTTTTCATGGCCACGATGTTAATTTTTGCTCAACCATTTTCACATTATGGTGTTTTTCACTAATGCAAAGAGATTTCATCTATCCTTAATTATGCTTTTTTCTACTTTGATTAAATAACATTTGACTTTCTTAAAGCTAAGGTCAACATTTAGTTGCGCTCCAAATTTATTTAGTAAATAAATTAGAAGGAAAACCATTTAGCTCCAAACTTAATTGGGGAAGTCTGGACATCTAAATTATCACAAAAAGAAAATGATGTAGTTTTGTGGTAATGTATTTGTGTTAAGATCTATGGCTCTTCATTCTTAAGTATTATATGCATTTGGTGTAGGAAGTTGACCAGAGCTTGCCCTATATGGTGGTCAAGGTGGAACCACAGCACAGGGCTCCACCTCTAGCAGGGCCCAATTTTTTTTTAGTAATTGTTTTATATTTTTATATATAAATGCTAACAAAATAATTCCTCTGTTCATTGAAAAAAATAAATTAAAAAGGATCTAATTATAAATTCTAAAACATTATAGATTTTTTTTATAAAAGTGTTAAAAAAATAGAGAAAAACACACACTAGAGTATACCTTATCTTCTTCCTTTATAAAACTTTTCCTATTTTTATCTTCCTAAATTCTAATGTTTGGAAACATATTTTTGCTCACTCTCAAACTCTTCGCCCATGCCACCAGCCACCACCACCACTACATTCCCAGTTCCCACATTATGATTTCTAGTGCCATCGTCATCGCATCGTCGTGTTGCCACATCGTTGCTTTTCTGATTTTTATAGCATTAATTTTATTATTTTTTATATGAATACAAAGTACTTTTTTTTACACCGGACCCTTCAAAGTCTATAATTAACCCTGAAGATGGTGAATATTATATTAAATCATTAGGCATCTTAGGTTTTTGGAGCCCTAAGGATATGTTTGTTACCTACTTTTTTTAGGTAGAACAATCCAACAAGATAGCATTATTATAAATTTGACCTTGTGTCCTTTGACTAATCTTACTAAAGTCAACCTAATCTCCTTTATCTTGGAGATTGGTCGACCAATTTTTTTTGACAAAACAAAAATCTTTAATTATGTAGGTTGGTCAATTTAATTTTCTAGTGAATTTGACTATGAGGTGACCTAGCTTTTCTTAGATTACATTGATCTAATTTAAAATTTTGTCTCTCAATGATTATATTAGCTTTGAGTTTAAGTCGACTAAAAGTTTTGTAGGTGACCTGAGTGATTTGATTGTTACTATTGGGATGGCAATTTACAACTATCTAAGACATCAGTTTTCATTCTAAAAATCTTATTTGCACCCTAAAATGCTGCTTATCCTAAAACATTGTTGTTATTTGATGTAGGGCAATTTGTTAGATCTTTGTTGTTATTTTTAGTAAATTATTATTTTTTTATTTATAATTTTTTGGTTTTTTTTTATGTTTTAGGTATTTTTTATCTTTTGTATTTTTAGATTTTTGAGTCTGTTTAGAGATTTTAGGATTATGAGTCTATTATAAATTTTTTCTTTCGATTAAGATTTTTTTTTTTTTAAGTTAAAAATTGTGATCTATATATTAAGATTTTTTTTATGTCTTAGGGTTTAAAGTTTATATAAATATTTGTTTAACTATTTGAGGAATTATCATTTATATAGAATAAAATTTTCTTTTTTGGGGTAAAGCATAGTGAACGATGAATTTCTCTTTGTTTTCGATGGTTTCTCTTATTATCTTTTTCTCAATTCCCCCTTCTCGTCAATCCGCAAGATAATCACTATCCTACTCGGTGTCAGTGAGTATCAAAGAGGATCAAATCCAATGGAAGGTCGTCGTGGTCGCAACAACAAGTAGGTTCCAATTGAGGAAACCGAGCACCGTGATCGTAGAATTCAGGACATCATGATTATTGAGGATTTACAGAGGTAAGTCACAGATTTAACCCAGTATGTAGCGACGGTAACGCGAATGTAGGATCAAACTTGACGATAGAGGGGGTGAATAGCATTACATATTAAAAAAAAACAGATAGTAATTAAAGCAGTTGAATAAATCAGAGTAAATACAATGGAAATAAATTAAACTTAGATCGATTTAATCAAGTAAGATAAAGGTAATAAAACATGCAATATATTTAGCTAACAGTTTAAACATACAAGTTGATCAATCAAACTAGAAGTATAAATACACAGTAGTTATAAAATGTGATTTTTATTTCTAATTTTTCTACTGGGTGGAGAAACCTTACAAAAAAAAAAAAAATCTAAAAAGTTTAATCTCATTAAAACAAATAAGGCAACACTGAAATAAATAAAAATGTTACTCTAGGTGTTGCTGATCAGAAATAAAGCACGTGTCATAGCATGTTACAGCACAAAAGGCGAAGGAGCACTTAGAGCATGAGAACAAGAATGAATTTTGTGTGAATGAGTGATGCTTAATCTCTACCTTAAAAGTCCTTATATAGGACTCCTTCAGTCGCCTGGAGCCTTCCCAGTTGTATATAGAGGTGTTGACGTGGCTACAACTTCTATCCGTAAAATAACATTAATGAAGCTTTCCGATCTCTCGTACACCCTCTGGTCATCTATCATGGGTCAATCTTCATCTTGACCACCTTGTTCAGATTATTATTAACGCTATCTCCCAGTCACCTGGAAGCTGCTCAGATCGTCCGTACGCTCCGGTGGCCCCAACCCAACTACACTCGACTGGAATCTCTGAAATCCTTTCGTTGAGAGTTGTCAACAGTCAGTCACCCCCAGCCTGGAATAGTTGAGCATGCTTCCTTGCACTTGTTACATGTAATGAGTAGAATATAAAATGTAAAGTTACTCACACTTACGTTAAGTCTAGATGTTCAACCACCAACTTGTTAGGTGTCTCTATGTACATTTTAAAATTTTGTTTCATAAATAAGCAACAGAAACATAATAATTTTCTAAATTATTACAACATGTGTATCACACACATATAGAATACACACATGCGTAGACAGTCATAAAACAAAATTTTCAAAAAAATGAAATTATAGCTGCTGGATGATGTTCAGTGGGAATGACATTAACTAGAAAACTAGACCAAGTTTGACTCTATCGATATCCATGTCAAGATATCTTCGAGACGGCTTCACTAAGCCATAAGTTTTGTCTCCAATTTGGTACTAACCAAACGGAGGAGACGATGGATCTAAGAGAGATCTCCATGGCCCAATTTGTGCCCGATGGTTGAAGTAACCCGATGACATAAAAGGGGAAAGGGAGGACACCAACAAATTATTGCTATTTGGTGGCACAATCGCTGTCTGACAGCATAACGGTTATCCGCTTGCACAACCGTTGTTCGGTGGCACAACCGCTGTTCGGTGGCACAACCGCTATCCGGCTGTTGTTCGGTAGCACGAAGTGGCCAGCAGTGGGCTGGAAGCAATAACACAATCGGCGGCGGATTGGAGGAGGCGGCGGTGGCTCACGATAGCAAGTAAAGGGGACTTTTCTCCTTGCTATCCAACACCCCTTTGTGCTTGCTGGATGATCGGCGGTGGCTCGCGATAGCAAGTAAAGAGGATTTTTCTCCTTGCTATCCAACACCCCTTTGTGCTTGCTAGATGGCGAGCGGCCAGGAGGGAGGCTGACAACAGGTGGTCGGACTTCGACAGCTGCAAGTAGCCAACAACAGTTTGCTTTGGGCAGCGACAACAACAAGGGTGGCTCACCATTGTTTCGGCAACAATAAAGAGAGGAAGAGGAGAGAAGAGAGAAACCTAATTCTATTGGGTTATTCTTCTAATGAATAATTAATTAATTCTCTTCTCCTCATGGAAGGGTATATATATACATTTTCATGATTACTTGAGAAGCAAGTCATCTTCCAAACCCAAAACTCAATAGCATCCCGATCCATTAATATTAAGTTTGGTTTAAACTAAACTATCTTGATTTATAACCAAACTAATTTTGGTTCATAATTAAACCAAACTAATTTGGTTTATTATTAAACAATAATAAATTCAACCTTGCCTACAAGAGGCATGCCCCACCATCACTTCCATCTAACACATATCTTTCATATTTGTGTCTCATCTTGTCCTACTAGACTAAGTCTTTCAGATATACTCATAGTGCATATGACCTAATAGATTCCTGATTTATGTTGGTTAATTGTCATAATTAACTATTAATTATAAATCGATCATGAGTGACACCTAGTTGTATATCATGATCCTCAATTAACCCGTCTCCCCGAATGAGTCTAGTGGCTAGCGCATGAGGTGTTGTCATCATGAGGTCTGGAGTTTGAATCTCGACAAAGTCGAGGTAAATGCCTCCCTTATGTGCTAGTCACTATTCCAAAGGTTAGTAGTCACCCGTGATTTACCTCATCCGTGTTGGCCCTGGGACGGGTTGGCGGGGGCACTGGGGGCGAGCGTATTCACCTTTTGCCATCATGATCCTCAATTAATCAGAAAATCACAGTTTATCCCAGAATTAAATCTAAAACCTTTCAGCAGTTATAGTTATCAGTGTATCTATTCCTTTTACTCATCTTATATCCATTTGATTCAGGACATGATTTATGTGTCAGTCCCCACTAGTTTGACTACATCACATGTAGCCCAAGTAGTAGTTTTTTTTTATCTTATGGATTCAAATTACTCAAACACATATCTAAGAAGACCATCCTCTTGACATGTAATGCTTTGGCCAAAGACTTATGAGTAATAATCCTGACAAGAGGTCATAGGGTATATGTCTCTATATAAAAATGAGTGGTGAATCCTCTATGAGCTATTTATACAGCTTTGGGCATATTGACTTATACCCAATCATTCCAAACTTGCACCTCCTAGTAGAGGATTGTCAAGATGTCAAAGTATAATCCTTCATAACTAAGATGACTTAAATACCTCAAATCTATGGAAACTTGCACACTAGATACAACGAGATCTTCATTGATATGTATAGAACCATATGAAGTCTCATAGCAGGTTACATTCAAAATAACTAATTAGCCGTAACTAGTGTCCATATATTAACTCTCAACATCACAATATTTCTAGCTAGCGAGTACTACAGGTGTTATTACTACAGGTGTGTGTATACGTATCGGGTGAGTACTATAGGTGTTATTATCTACTGTATATGTTGTCTGGTAGACACTTGGTGGGTCTTATTATACATGTAAATATATGTGATTGATAGATCATGCTTCTGGGTATACCTATGTCTATCAGGCTAGGTATGATAGTATATCATTTCATATTCATATACTCCGTTGATGTAGTTAGTTACTATGTAAGTAACACTACATTATGTCATTGTTTGTATATCCTTTCAACTAAGTCTCTTACGAGTGGGTGATCGACTATGATGTTGAGAGAGTTGATATTGACTTGACAACTAAGTCTCCTACTAGTGAGTGATCCATTACAATATTGAGAGAGTTGATAGTGATCGTGATATTATACCCTGTCAATTAAGTCTCTTATGAGTAGGTAATCGACTATAATGTTGAGAAAGTTGACATTGATTTGTCAACTAAGTCTCCTATTAGTGAGTGACCCACTATGATGTTGAGAGAGTTGACAGTGATGGTGATATGCTTGCTGAATTGTTATACCCTAGGCTTCCCACGAGTTATCTGTGGTAGAGTGTTCTCGCGCAGCCCGTAGCTAGATAACTACATTCTGTCTGCCCACAGGTTATCTATGGTAGAGTGTTCTCGCGTAGTCCATATCTAGATAGCTACATCCCGTCTGCTCACGGGTTATCTGTGGTAAAATGTTCTCGTGCAGACAAGGACCCTGACATTTCAGACTACCCACGGGTTATCTGTGGTAGAGTGTTCTCTCGCAGTTCCTAGCTAGATAGCTAGATGTCTTGGTCATTTGTATTTACTTGTGGTGGAGCGTTGCTTCCACATATATTTTATTGCTTGTGGTAGAGCATTGCTCCCACATATGTTGTATGGCTTGTGGTGGAGTGTTGCTCCCTGATAACGAGTATTTTTATCTATAATTTTAGCTCTTAAATTTAGTATTTTTACCTTCTCTTGTGCTTAATTTAGTGTTTATACTATGTGTTGTGAGTACGAACTTATTTTGAACTTAATTATAAATTTCCTACAATTATAAAATTTAATCTCATGTTTTTATTGTGGTTTTGTATGAAATTCAAAAAGCAATGAATTAGGGTCTGATCGGATCAAATCTGACTTGATTTGGAGGTCAAACGGAGGAGATCAAGTTGAATCAATATGAACCATTGATCCTGATCTAGAGAGATCTTGTTCCTTAATTCAGATCTAAGCCATCCAGCCCTCCATCCAAATTTGAAGCTATGTGGATCGTCAGATCTAAAGAGAAAATCAACCTCAATATAATCTCAATAAATCTGAACCGCTCATCTCATGATCGGACGGTCAGATCTTCACTCTTTTCCTCACAAAGATCGACGCCTCCAATTGGATGAGAAAACCTTTATTTCCCCCAACTCATGCGGATGAATAATGTGAGGACTAGGAATTACTGTGCTGAATTCCTCTTTTCTTCTTCCGAGCCTGACACACCTTTCCTTTCTCCCCGGATCAGAGCACAGTGAAGGCAGTGACGACGTTTCCGGTGGAGCTACAGTGGAGGCGACCATCGGGCGACATCGGAGTGGTCTCTCCGACGAGTTCTTCATTCCTCTCACAGTTAGCAGCGAGTCTACCTCCCAGCACGGTTCACGTAGGCGGCAGCACCATAGTGGCGGTGAGGTTTTGGTTCTTCTCCGGCATCCTTCCATTTTCTTGGACCAGCATCGGAGCTCTAAGTTACCCTGCTGGATGCGGTGAAGAAGGTAGCACAACTCAGAAGTTCCGGCAGGCCATTTTCCCTTCTTCGGAGGAGTACCTTGGAGTCTTCCAAGTTCTAGCACCACACAACTCGTACCTGTTGGAAACGGTGAAGAAGGCAGCGTAGGGTTGACAATTCTTGCATAGATTCCTTCGCATCTAGCAGATTTCCAAGGAGTGGTATCTTTTGCGGAAGTTGCACTTCCACCGTTTACGACTGCGTCTCCGACTAGTAGCGTTATCATCTACCAGATTCAGGGGATTTTCGAGTAACAGCGGTCTTCTTACTCTATGTTTCTGTTAGTGACAGACAGGAACACTTCTTGTATTTGATCATGGAGAATTGGATTGGTTAATTAGGTTTTATTTGTTGTTCTTGTTTAATTTTGTAATTAAGTTCTTATATGAGTGTAAATGAACCAAGCCGCTCATGAGCTATTCGAAACTTGATTCGATAAAAGTTCGTTTGAACTCGTTTAATGAGGCTTGTTAAGATAAACAAACCAGACTTAAACTTCATAATATTCGGCTCGTTAACTCGTGAACATGTTCGTTAAACTCATGAATCAATTTTTAAATAAAAAAATAATAGTTTTGATATTAAATTTATAAATTTTACACTCTACTTATGAAATATATAGACAAATATATAAAATTTATTTATTAAAATAAAATTATAAATTTTAATAAGAATATTATAATTTTTTCTAAATATATAATTTAATTTTTAATGAATATTTAAATTTATAATTTATATTTATTAAGTTTGTTGAGGCTCGATAAAAGTTCGAATAAGCTCGTGAGCCATGAATATATTCGTTAAATAAAGCTCGAGCTCGGCTCAATTATAAACAAGTCAAACTCAAATATTCAAGAGTTTGGCTCAGCTTGATTACATCCCTAAGTTCTTATGGTTGTTTAATGTTTAGTTGTTAGCTTAATTTTATGTTTGATCTATTGTTATTTTCTTATGATGCATGTTAATTAGTTTTAGTACTTTGTTTAGTTCATTATGCATGATTGTTATCTTGTCTCATAGAGTGACAATGTGACACAAGTTTAACTTTTATGCATAATTAGGTTTTGTTTAATTTCTATTAAATTGTTTAGTTAATTATCTTTGTTTGATTATTGCTTTCTTTATACATGTTTGAGTTCTTTGTTATGTTTTATGTTATTCTCATTGATAGATATTATTGTATCGTAGCGTGATAATGTGGTGTAGGAAAATCTTCAATAGTTAGATAGGATAGTTGGTTAATTTCTTTACGCATGTTTCTTTTATAGAAAAGATCCTTATAGCATAGAGTGACATTGTGTTGTGAGTTCATTTTTGTTAGTTAGTTAGGACTTCACTTATTGCATTAGATTTAGAAAACCCCAAAACAAAACCTCCATTTTTCGACCTGTCTAAAAATAAATGTCCTATCACTGATTCCTCGGAGAGACGAACCGATCCTCTACTATACTATATTAGTGTAGGTCAAGGGGTTCGGTTAAGTATAAATTGTTAATTTGATGTGAGCGAGTGACAGTCGCTTCTCTACCACATCACTTCCACATACGATGGATTGCTAGTGGTAGAGCATTGCTCCCACGTATGATGTATTCTTGTGATGGAGCGTTGCCCTCACATTTGATGATCTATTACTGTTTTATCATATATAGATATACTGTTATATATGTTGCCCAGATGTTATGAGAAGGTTTATTGCTGATCCCTAGTGAGTTACTGATCATTATACTATTTGTGTTAGACTAGTTCGGGTATGTATGTTTATCATGTCATATATGATCATGTTCTTATTTCTTTACTGAGACTGTGTATCTTTGATTGTCTTACACTTTTGTCCATGTACTACCATGTTCTTATTACCCGCTGAGTCATCCGCACTCATCACCCCTTGTACTGATTTTTCTTTCGTCAGGTAGCAGGTAGAGGATTTATGGAGTTGTTTGGAGGATCCTGGCTGCCAATTCCACGTCACATCTAAGATAAGTTTTCTGTGCTATTTTTGTATTGGATTATTGATACTTTGTATTTGGTTTTGGTATTGTGTTATGTGATTTTGTTTATGGTTTTGAGCCTTGTGGCCACATTATTTGTTTTGGATTTGTATTGTGGTGTAAGTCATGCCGACATGCAGTCAGTGTATTATTTTGTGTGGTTTGTGTTTGTACCAGCCGTGTAAGATGTGTATTGTTTTTATCTTCCGCTATGTTTTTAGTACAGCTGTGTGAGCTGTTTATTATACAATTGCATGGTTATATTTATTTTTGTTCCAGCCGTGTGAGCTGTGTATATAACTGCATGGCTGTGTATATTCTAACCGTGTGGGCTATTGATGGCTTGTGAGTAGCCTTGTGGCAATTGTATACATGTTTCATTTGTCACTGTTACAAGGGAGGTGATGTTCAATTTTCGTCGGATAACCTTATCTCGGGGCATGATAATTTATTGGTATCAGAGTCATAGGTTTACGAGATCTATTTTTTATATGTTGGATTTCATGTTTTATTTCCTCGATGTGACTTTTAGAGTTTTAAGACTAGGCAGCTGAAGGACATCTCTAAGCTATATGAAAATAAGATATGTTTTAGTGGTTATCATACTTACTTGGGTTCATTATCTTGTTTAGTTATGTTGGATTGTATAGCTATTTCTATACTTGTTTGTTAGGTATCCATTGGCTTGGTGTTAGCATGGTGACACCTAGTGAGTCGGTCTTATTTGTAGTCATGGTCGAGGACGACCACGAACACAACTAGTTGACACTTTAGGACTCGAACCAGATGCAGAGAATGCAAAATTTCCTGTGGCATTGACTAATACCGAGTTGGGAAATAGGGGTCGGGTTCGTCAACAAATTATTGGAGATTAAAGTTTATAGTCTCAGGGAATACTATCAGTTTTACTAACCCCGACTATTACCTGCTGGGTGGAAGATAGTGCTTGTATACCCTTGTTGGCTTGGTCAATAGAGGACCAATTTAGCCTTGTGACCGATTTAGCCTTGTTGACTCGATCAGTAGGGGACCGACTTACTCTATCTTCATAAAGATTCTGATCTTTGGGTTACTTGTAGGTACGTTTGAGTACATGATGTAAAATACCGTAAAAATAGAGAATGATAATAAGGGAATTTTTCGAAATTTTGGAGATTTTTCGGGAATTTTTCGGAGCTCGTATGGACGAGTTAACGGGGATAAAAAAAAGGGTCTCGGGGAAGTCTGTTTAGGCTACCCATTTAAGTAAGGAAAAGTTTATTTTCTTTTTCTTTTCCTAATTCTTTTTCTTTTTCTTATTTTTCGTTTTTCCCCGTGTCCTCACCCGAACCTCGCCCGAGTCTTCTTCTTCTTCCCCCGCGCCTTCTCCCCCTCGCGGCGAATCTGCCCTAACCGCTGCTTGTGGCAGTTCCTTCTCCTCTTGCGTGAGCCAGGACCAAAGAGAGGCCGGCGCTTCTCTTCTCCCAATTTTTTTTTCCCGATTCCTTCTGCCCGATACCTCCTTCCCTCTCTGGCGACTCCTTCGTTCCGATCACCGACGCCGAGCATCCTTCCTCTCCCTCTCAAGGTGTGGAGCTTCGCCCCATTCTCGCGCGACCTCCTGTTCCCGCGACGCCGAAGCCACCACCGGCCGAGCAGCCCTTCCGATCTTTCTTTCCTCTGTTCTTGGCGTCTCCACGCAACCTGCCGATGGTCGCTCCATTACCGCGGAGATCCCATCACGCCAGCGTCGATCTGCCCACCTCCTCTTCTCAGTCGATCGCCGGCATCCAAGCCCTAGCGCTGTTGTTGTCGCCACAGCTAACGCGGCCGAGACTCCCCTCTGCCCTAGCGTCGACAGCCGGCCGAAGCTTCCATTCCTCCTCGTGCCTCTGATCTAGTGCGATTGCTGCCCTGTTTCTGCCCTAGCGCCAGCAGCCAAGATCCCTCCAGTCGATCGCGTCTGGTCCGTACCCTAGTTTTCTCTTCACTGTGGTTTTATATTTTTTTTGTTACCGTGCCCTAATTTTGCCATGCCTTCATTTTCTTCCACCAGAGGATAGGGTTTCCTTCATCCCGGTGGTAGGACATCGTGATGTTGTCGATCACCATGATGCTAGATCTTAGTTGTTGATGGCAGATTAGGCGACTAGCAACACCTCTCCATTGATCACAGCGGTGCTCTACTACTTACTGCCACCGTAAAGCTGCTTACCTTGAATTTCAGTAGCCGACAACCTTTATTCCAGTAGCAAACAGCCCTTCACCAGCAGCAAGAACGGCTGTGAATTGAGGTAAGGTATAGGATTTTGATCTTGTTGTTGATGATTGATAGATAGGTTAATAACTAATGTTAACCTAAGTATATGTATTAAATTAGGGATAAATTGGATGACTATTTGCCACATGATTAGTGTGAGGGATTAGGTTAATTTTTTTTTATTAAGGTTGATCCTGTCCGAATCGTTGAACCAAAGGACGCTGGGCACGTGGCACGCTCCTAGTCGATGAAGTGAATCTCCGGCTGGTCGAACGAAGCTCCAGCGATCCTGCACAAGAGTCTAGCCGGGAAGGGGTTCCCGGCGACGACCCTCCGACGCTCAAGTCAGGTAAGTAGTGGAAAAAATGGCTGCCAAGCTTGTATCATACGTACCTTCGGCGAAGTAATAGCCTCTTTATATAGGATGGAGAAGGAACTGATGCACGCCTACCGAGGTGCGTACGTGTCAGCAACCCATACCACGGTATGCACTTGTCAGAGAGCTTACCTGACACCATGCTACCACCGTCGAGCATGTCCTTTGATGGGATGGCAGGACCACCCGTTGTCAGACTAGAAGTATGGCATAGTCATACGACTTGACGGCTGTCAGCAGACGTCCCCGTCTTTTACCCACCGTCTGACGGGGGTGCCCGGCCCGCCGAGCGGGCGATGAACGTCGTCCGGACGGGCTTGATTCTTTGCGCCGTCCGGGCGGCACCTCCTTCCGCTCGGTCATTACGCACTGTTTTATTTGAGCGTCGGAACCCTGGTCCCTACCAGGGTGCCTTTTACTATCAGATTTCCCTTTCTTCTGAGTCCGGTCGGCTTGCCCTTTTCTGGCGAACCACTAGACCCTTTGACCTCCCCTCAGCGTTGACTCCTTATGGGGTTCCGGATTTTTACCGCCGGATCACTTGCCTTCCTCTCGAGTCTAGTCGAAGGAGGCAAAGTCCGACTGACTGGACCGCCGATCTGTCGAACAATGATCATTGCCTTAGGCCGCTCGGCCATGCATAAGGATGCTCAGCCGAGCGGCGATATCTTTCCGTTCGGCGATACTCTGTCCATGCCTTGTACTTTCTTGGAATCGATGTCCGTTGTTCTCCCACACTACCCATCACGTGCTCTGCGCACGGTAAGAGGAGCTCATTAAATGCGGCTAGTAACCGGCTGACACGTGGCTACCGTGCATTTGTCAGAGTATGGCGGTTGCGTCACTTCCGATGGGACAGCCGCCGTTTGAAACGGACGATCCGATGACAACCTCGATATCGACGACCTGGATCGGACGGTGGAGATCGTTTCCGGGCGGCGATATAAGACCCTTGACTCGGTTTCCGCCGCATTTCGTCTTCTTCGTTTCCAGATTCCTGTCACTCCTCCTTTCGCCGGTGACTTTGTGCTCAGATTTTCCGACGATCACACGGCAACTTCCGATCATCTCCCTCGTTTGTAAGATCCTTTTTCTCGCTCCAGACGCATTCCTCTTTCTGTTAATCATCCTTGTCAGTCGGTTTTCTTCCATCGCTTGAACCATCTTCTTCTATCCCGCATTCTGGCCTTTCGATCATGACCAGTACCTCGCAGTCAACCGGCGGTGCTCCGGGTCTTTGGTACTCGAACATGGAAAGTCGGTTCGACGAGGAAGACGCCATGCGCCTTACTCGAGCATATGACCTACCGACCGACCACGAAATAGTGTTAGCCACGCCTTCCGATCGGCCTAACGATCCTCCGTCCGGCACTGTTGTCTTCTTCCGTGATCAATTCCTGGCCGGACTACGTTTTCCTCCTCACAAATTTTTCTTAGAAGTTTGCAACTATTTCCGCATTCCGCTCGGCCAAGTAGTTCCCAATTCTATTAGATTGCTGAGCGGAGTGGTAGTTTTGTTCAATCTTACCGGCATTCCCTTAACCCCAAGCAGCTTCCATTACTTCGACTATCCCAAGCAAGCCGAGTGGGGCACCTTTGTTTTCCAATCTAGGATAGGCTTCGTCCTTTTCGATAATATGCCGAGCTCCAACAAACACTGGAAGGAGCATTTTTTCTATATCGCTTTCCCGAGCGGCCCACTTTCCGCACTGGCAGACGGCTATGCCTGCGCAACCGGAGCTCGGCAAGTTTAGAGGTGACGCAGACTATCTCCACGCAGTCGAACAGCTAGTCGGTCAGCGCTATCACATTGACAAGATGCTTCTCCCAGGAGTAATGCATATATTCGGCTTGTCTTCTACAGGCGATCGCCTTGTAGCATGAGTAAGCTTCCTATCTCCCCTTTATTTTGTTCTAGTTTATGCATTGTTATGTTTACGTTGCAACGTGAAGCTCAAACTGAAGGCCGCTCGGATTGAGGCGGTGGCGAGCAAGGAGGCAGCCGAACGGGGTCTTGCTGATCCGGCCGGCGAAGAAGGTGAGGGGCCGCCAACGCGCCCCGCCCCTCCCGGTGAGGCCACGGGCAATATAGAACCTACAGTGAAGTGAAGTGGAGGGCCGTTTGGCCGATGATGTGCCGCTGCGCACTCGGAAACGCCCGGAATCCGCACTGCCTCTACACTTGATGAGCCACAACTGGCGGGGTGTAGATCTTGCCGGTCTTGTCCGAGCGATTTCCGTCGAGTACCCCTACCCTCGGGATTCTCAGGGCCGGCTTGGAAGTCGCCGTCCGGCCCTTGAGGACTCGGCAGCGTCTCGGGCGTTTAGGCGAGCTACCCACCTCTTCTGGCGGGCCATCTCGGGCGGGCGGCGGCGAATCTACTAAAACCGTTCTGCGCCTCCCTTGAGGCGTACATGCTTCTTGCCGATCGGTAGGTGTTTCTGACGGATGATCACCCTAGGGTCCTCTCGCAAGCTTGGATAGATGCTCGGAGTCGTATAGCCAAGTTGACTCCGGGCAGCTCGAGCAACCTTCAATCGGCTACCGAGGTATAGCCCCTCCCCTTCCTTTCTCTCTTATTTGAAGTTTTTAACCTGCTCGTGTTTGCTAGCAGAACTGGGTGGAGCAGATCGCCATTAGCGATCGGTTGGCCGAGCTGGAGGAGGAACTGAAGAAACAAAAAACGGCGGGGGATGCCAGGCTAGAAGCCGAGCGGAAACGAGCTGCTGATCTGGCGAGCAAGGTCGTTCGGCTCGAAACAATGATTAAACAACGAGACAAGGAGATCCAGACGGCGACCACTCGGAAGCGACAGGCCATCAACGATATGGACCACATGAAGGTGGAGATCCGGGGGCTGGAGCAACGCATCAAGGATCTCGACGCTCTGCTGGCCACCGAAAAAGAGAGCCGCTCGGCTGATCTCCAAAGATTCGATGGGGACTTGAAGGATCTACAAGCCGCTAGTGACGCTGCCCATGCCGCGCTCAAGGAATATCAAGAGGGGGAGTCGGCCCGCTCGGACGAAGTGAGGAAGGCATTCCTCCGCTCGGAAGACTTCGGAGAGAAGTTTACCGACAAGATATCCCTCACGTTCGAGGAGGCTATTAAGGCGGCGGTGGGCTATCTGAAGACCAAAGGTCACCTGTCTGCCGAGCTGACCATCCCCGACGAGGATCTGGCGAGCGTGATGGGCACCATCCCCGACGCTCTTTTTGATTTTGATGTGTGAGGAGCGTTTCTGTTTAACTTCTTTCTGAATTCCCGCCGTTCGGCCCCGATTATCTGTGTAAATGACTTTTTTGGCTTGGATATTAGACAATCTTCTGTTCCTTCCTATTTTAGCGAGAAATTTTTCCCTCGTCCCAACTTTAAGTGTTTTTTTTTTTTTTTTTTTTTTTAAACTCTTCCGCTCGGCACCACTGATGGCGCTGTTCACTTGCTCGCATTTTTTAATTCTGATTAACCATCTTTTACTTCGTGCTCGGATGTTTATAGCCGGTCGGCGCGACTCTCGATTTTTAAAGACGGGGCTCGTCGGCGCGTCCGCTCGGATTAGTTATAGACGCCGGCTCGTCTCTCGATATTTATCGTCGGAGCTCGACGGCACGGATATTTATAGCCGGTCGGCGCGGCTCTCGATTTTTAACGACGGGGCTCGTCGGCGCGTCCGCTCTCGATTTTTAACGACGGGGCTCGTCGGCGCGTCCGCTCGGATTATTTATAGACGCCGGCTCGTTTCTCGATATTTATCGTCGGAGCTCGACGGCACGGATATTTATAGCCGGTCGGCGCGGCTCTCGATTTTTAACGACGGGGCTCGTCGGCGCGGATATTTATAGCCGGTCGGCGCGGCTCTCGATTTTTAACGACCGGGCTCGTCGGCGTCCCAGTGAGACTACACACCCGGCCGAACGTCGAGCGCTGGGCTTGTGCATAATCATCCCCGAGGTAATATCGGCTAAAATGTACCTGGCCGAACGGCTCAGGCCTTCGCTCCAGGCAATAACCTCCCTCTATCACCCTGATCAGCGCAGGGTTTTGGTTTTCCTTCCTGCCACACTAGTATGCAGCCCGGCCGAACAGCTCGGGGTCTTCAAGCCGTTCATCGGAGAATGCTCAATGTGTTTTTATCTTTTTGCTTCCTGCATCGCAAGCATATAGGCGACGAAAAAGTATATACATTTATATTTAGCGCACCTGTCACCCAGCGCGGAGAACGTACTCCTGGCCGAACGGCTCATGGTCTATTTCGTCGAGCATTTTGGCTTGGATAATTTACCTCCGTCCGAACGGTACGGGGCCTTCGATTTTCGAGCGCTTGGCTCGACCCATATACCTCCGGCCGAGCGGCACGGGGCCTTCGTTTTTCGATGATAATGCCTTATTTTCGCTCTTTTGACTTTTCATTTCTGCATTTTCAGTAATCAGTCGAAAAATGTACACATGGTGATTTACAGTGATACACCTTTCACCCTTGGATAAAGTGGAGGTGGTTCGCTCCAGGTCTATCTAGTGTAGTCCTCATCCTCCAGATAATCTGGCGGCGGAGCTTTCGATGATTTTGAAAGGACCGCCCATGGAGCTTCAAGCTTCTGCGTCACCGGCCGACGACCTTCTTCGAACAAGGTCGCCGACACGGCAGCTCACAGGGATGGCGGGTTGTAGTTTTGCTTCATCCGTGACGGTATGCCATCACCGAACGGACGCCTTTGCCCTTTCCTCTTCTACAAGTCGGCTCCATGTTTCCGTTCGGCGTTATCGTCATCGTAGCTCGGATCGGTGACTCAACTCCGACTTCGGCCGGAATGGCGGCCTCACCGCCATATACCAAATGGAGCAGTGTGACTCACATCCCTTCTTCGGCGTCGTTCGGATGGCCCACAAGATGCTCGGCTCCACCCAACTTCCTCCCAAATGGTCGAGCCGAGCGCGAGAATATGAAGAATTTCCGGTTGGCGACTTCCGTTGCTCGAGGATAGGCCACGGATGTGAAATGTTGCTCAATCCGTAGCTCTTGCAATCCTCTAACATCTTCCACATGAGCTGCCGCGTTGTCGGACACTAGTCGGCGAGGATCTGAACCGACAAATGATGTGTTGCAGTTAATTTTTAACCATTTGTTCGATAATCTTTGCGGCGGCTCGGCCTCCACCCACTTGGAAGTAATCTACCGCCACTAGTAAAATTTCCTCTGCCCGGCCATCGAAATGGACCCACAATATCCATTCCCCATTGATCGAGCGGACATGAGATGGTTGATGCCTTCATCTCCTCTGCCGGTCGGTGAGAAGTTGTGATACTTCGGCATGAAAGGCAAGTAGATACTATCCGGCGGCATCTGTTTGTAAAGTTAGCCAAAAGTATCCGGCCAAGAGGATCTTCTTGGCTAACGAGCATCCGCCGGATGACCTCCGCATGATCCTTGATGTACTTCACGGAGGATGTAATGAGTCCTCGAGCTTACACATTTCAGCGAGGACGCGAGCTTTCTTGTAAAGGCGATCTCGATGGCGTAAAACCGCTCTTCTTACGAGGTATCATCGGATGGTGTGGTGCCGGACGGGGAATTCTATAATAGGTGTCCTCGATCGCTTGGAAGCGTGAGGCCTTGCATCCGGTCGACATACGCCAGCGTTTTTTCAATTGGTTCTGAATGGCGGCCGGCGTTATTGAACTCGCGAGTTTGGCTAACTCATCGGCCTTTGGTTCTCCGTTCGGGAATCTTACGAATAAACACCTCTCGGAAAGTAGCTTTGAGTTTTCAAAGGCCTCGCGTAGAGCTTAAGCCGAACACTGTTGATTTCAAAGGTGCTGGAAAGTTGCTGAGTGGCTAACTGCGAATCCGTGCGGCCTACAATCCGGCTATAAGAGCCTCGTACTCGGCTTCATTGTTAGTCGCTTTGTAATCTAGCCGGACGGATAAGTGCATCTTTTCCTCCCGAGGTGAGAGTAGTAATATTCCGATCCCACTTCCGAGTCGAGGATCCATCCACATATATTCTCCACATAGCTTAGGCTCTGGTCTTTGCACTTGGTCACAAAATCAGCCAGGCTTGGGCTTTAATCGCGGCGGGCGATATGGATATCAAATTCACTTAATTACGCCGTCCACTTGATAAGCCGTCCGGACGCTTCGGATTCAACAGTTCCTAGTGGGTGTTCGTTCGGACAATGATGGTGTGAGCCAAGAAATACGGTCGAAAGCGCCGAGCGGCTAGAACCAAAGCTAAGGCCAACTTCTCGAGGAGCGAGATTCAGCATCTTTTAAAATGTGGCTTAGAAAATACACGCATTGCTCTTAGCTCGCCCTCACAAGTCTTGAGCCTCGGCATACTCGATTGATGACAGAATCATATCTGATGACTCGCCCCGTCGGCTTGGCCATGAGAGAATTTAGATATGTCTTCAATTCTTCAAATGCTCGCACTCTTCATCCCACTGGAACTTAGTAGCCTTGCGAGATCTTGAAGAATGGCAGGCTCCGGTCGGCGATTCGAGATGAATCTGGATAAAGCAATTATCCGCCGGTCAACCTTTGCACTTCTCTTGTATTTCTTGGGGCGGCATGTCTTGCAGTGCTTCACCTTGCTGGGATTTGCTTGATTCCCGCTCGGTCACTATATACCCCAAGAAACACCCTCCTTTAGCTCGAACAGGCACTTCAGGGATTTAGCTTGACTCCATATTTGCGCAGTGTTCGAAGGTTTCTTCCATATCCTTGAAAAGATCGGCCGCTAGGACGGTTTGATAAGAATATCGTCACATAAACTTCGATTCACGATCTGCTCCTTGAACACCTTGTTCATCAAGCGTTGATAGGTGGCCGGCATTCTTCAATCCGAACGGCATCACTTTGTAGCAATATGTAATTCTGAAACTTACTTTTCTTGATCTTCGGTGACGGCATGATGATATCCTTGGTGGCGTCAAGCATGGAATTAATTCGCCGTAGTAGAGTCCACCGGTGATCTATCAAGGCGAAGATAAAATCCTTGGGCACGCTTTGTTTAGGTCTCGAAGTCGATCACGGACCCTCCACTTGCCCGGCTTGGAGACCAATACCACGTTGGCCGGCCGGCTGGGGCGCACCTCGCGTATGTGGCGGCCTTGAAGTTTCTCCGCGCGGATGATGGCATTTTGTTCGACCTTGAAGTCCCTTTTCTACCTTGTTGGTGGCGTCGGTGGACATGCAACTCATCTTGCGCGGGCTTGGCGGTCGGGCAACTCATGTGTCGACGGACAAAGACATCATGATTTGTTGGAGCATTGGATCACTTCTCATCGCTCTTCCTTGAGATCCGGCGATAAAGTCGTGGCCTCGGTGGGTCGGATGGATCTGAACTTCCTCCTTTTCATCATAAGTTAAGCGGAGGTTTCTCGGTTATGGCGTGTACCTCGATTCGAGGCGCCTTGGATCATCTCTATATCATCGCCGAGCTGCTAGTTGATCTCCACGCACTTCTCCTACTTTGTCCTCCACGGGAACTTTATCTTTTGGTGGAAGGTTGAGACAACCGCTCGGAATTCGGGCTGGTCGTCCCAAAATGACGTTGTAGGATGATGGAGAGTCGACCACCACGAAGTTTATTGTCTGGTCCTCTGGCGGCTCCTCTCCCGTGAGGTGGCTAGTCGGATCTGTCCGACCGGTGAACTTCGTTGCCGTAAACCCGTAGAGCGGGGTGGGCAGCGGCTCGGCTCGATCAATTTGCGGCGCTTTAATGAGCGGTAGCGTCGTCGTGAACACTTCTACTCCTTCCAAGTCCGGGTCGAAAGTGATTTCGGTCCACTTGCCGCTCTTGGCTCTGATCGGGCGTGGATCTGCGGTAGTCGGACGCCCGCCTTTACGGCTCGATTGAGTCTCCTCGGTCGGTCCGCGGCAATAACGTTGATCTCGCCTCGGGAGTATTGTTCGATTCCTCTTCCCGAGCGGACGGTCGTGGCCGTTCTCTGGACGCCCGGCGATTCTCCTGGAGATCGGTGCCGCTCGGGTGTCTGCTGATGTTGTCTCTCGGTGCGGGTCCGGTCGGCCATGGGTCTATGTCTCACATCGATGGGAGGCCGTCGTTCGGCTTTCACAGGAGCAGTTGGATACAAAGGAAGGCTTGGCAATCCCTCGTGTTGTGCGTGTCCATCCGGTGGAAGCTGAACATAGGGGTCCACCTCTTCTTTGGCTTGGTAGGCCACCTCTTGTCGTGAGATCGGCATGGGGGATCGGATTGCATCGGCCTCGGTCCTCTAGGTGGGCTGGCGGCGGTGTCTTGTTTCAGCTCGGCATGGTAGGTGCCGCTCATTTGGAGCTTCCTTTTCGGCGGCTTGCGCTTCTTCCACATTTATATATTCGTTGGCTCGATGTAGCATGTGATCATAGTCTCGGGCGGCTTTCGGATGAGCGGCAGTCCCCATCCACAAGGCCTTGCGTGAAGGCGTTCATCATCGTCTCAAGTGGCCGTTGGGATGTCCATCGCCACTTGGTTGAATCTCTGAATGTAAGCTCGAGGCGATTCTCTCGGCTCTTGCTTGATGGCGAACAAGGCGACACTTGTCTTTGATCTTCGGCCATTGGCGAAGTGGTGGAGGAATGGGAATTCCTTGAAGCTCGTGATGGATCCGTCCGGACCTCCGAAACCACCGTTGAGGCGACTCAGAGGGTGGTAAGAAGGCATTTCACTCCATCGGTGTATTGGTGGAGTGTGGTCATGTTGTCGAACTTACCCGGATGGTCATCCGGGTCCGTTGTTCCATTGTACTCACCGATCGTCGGGGCACGTAGTGCTTGGGTAGGGTCTTGTAGAATAGCCTCAGGAATTGGCGATTGGTCCGCTCGGGAGATGGGTCCATGGGGAGCTTTCCTTTTACGTCGTCTCGCCTTGGCATTTCGTCCGAAGAAGTCTCTATCCTCCGGAGTGGTCGGCCGGTCGAAATAAGGCCGGTGGAATCGGACGGTGGTGGAGGTGCTTCCGCTCGGCCACCTGATGATGTTGCTGTTGCTCGGCCGTTGCTTTCTGTTTTTGTTCAACAATTTTGGCGGCCCTTATCTCGACCAGTGCGTCGAGTTCTTCGAAAGCGTCACCGTGTGTTGTCGTCCCCTCGTCCATTGTTTCCGATCGGATGCGGGGCGTTCCTGAGGCGGCGCCATTTGATCTGTCCAGATCGTTGAACCAAGGGCGGCGGGCGTGGCGCTCTAGTCGATGAAGTGAATCTCGGTGGTCGAGCGAAGCTCCGGCGATCTGCGCAGAAGTCTGGCCGGGAAGGGTTCGGCGACCCTCCGACTCTCAAGTCGGTAAGTAGTGGAAAAAATGGCTGCCAAGCTTGCTGGCGAAGTAATAGCCTCTTTATATAGGATGGAGAAGGCGATGCACGCCTCACAGGGTGCGTCGTGTCGTGACCCATACCACGGTATGCACTTGTCGAGAGCTTACGACACCGTACTACCACCGTCGAGCATGTCCTTTGATGGGATGGCGGACCACCCGTTGTCGGACTAGAAGTATGGCGTAGTCATACGACTTGGCGGTGTCGTGAGCGTCCCGTCTTTTACCGTCGGCGGGGTGCGACCAGCCGGCGGGCGATGAACGTCGTCCGGACGGGCTTGATTCTTTGCGCCGTCCGGGCGGCACTTCCTTCCGCTCGGTCATTACGCACTGTTTTATTTGAGCGTCGGAACCCTGGTCCCTACCAGGGTGCCTTTTACTATCAGATTTCCCTTTCTTCTGAGTCCGGTCGGTTTGCCCTTTTCTGGCGAACCACTAGACCCTTTGACCTCCCCTCAGCGTTGACTCCTTATGGGGTTTCGGATTTTTACCGCTGGATCAAAGGTTTTTCCCTAATTAGATTGGAGAGTTATTTAACTATTTGCTACCTATGTAATTAGCTAAAAATATTATGTGATCGCAGGACTCTGATTCGAGACAAGTATCTTGACGTCAGATTTGGATCGGATTGGACCTTCCTATTGGAGGCGGGTACCTCTTGACTTATCTTTTATGATATTGTCATTTGGATATGCATAGTATTTTATAACTACAAGCAATGAACATGTTTGCCTTTGGTATGTCACTGTTTGATATCCATAGCATGTTAGGTTTGTCGCCTGTGATGTATCCGTGCTTATATCTCGTGACTTGTTGCCATGAGTATCTTATTGCTATGTGTATCTTAGTTTCTAGAGTGACATACCATGCTTTACTGAGGTTAGGATTAGGCTCTGGATTTTTGTTTCTGGCATGTGTATCCAAATTATCTGATACTTAGGTTTTTATGCCATGCCTGGATTGTGTATTTCTATTAGTATATCATATATGATTCATGTACCTAGACCTTGTGGCTTTGATTTGTGCATATTGTTGGTACATATGCTATGGAAGGGGGATAGGTTTAGGATCTAGGTTGTTATACCATAGAGGACCTGTATACCCTAGATCCGTGGATTTGACATACTGATACTGTGGTACCCATATTATATATATATGGATTTTTCTATGCTGATCAGGATATACCATACTTGTTATGTTCAGGACATATGTTTTGATATTCTATCTGACCTGTGTACTCTAGATTTTGGTATGTGACCATCGCTTTTACAGTACCCATTTTGTATATATGGATATGGTTATGTTGATCAGTTTTTGCTATGCATAGTGACATGCATCATGATTGCATGCTGTGCGATTGTCGGCTCCACTATGGTTGAGCCCATCGCCAGTTACATGTACTGCACACACCCCCACTCATGGTTTAGTAGTATCAGAGCAGGTATACGATACTTGCTATGTGTTTTGGATTTTCGAGATTTATATGATACCAATTTATTTGGTATCAGAGATCGGCTTACGAGTCTTATTTTCCCGGTGTTTCGGATTACGTGTTTTGGTCTTCTTGATGTGACTTTTCGGATTTTGGGACCTGGCAGCAGCAGGACATCTCCAAGCTATAGGAGGTATGTTGGTATACTGTTATCCTACTATTTAGTTAGTGTATGCATCGTTGACTATTATAGTTTATGACATGTATTATTATGACATGTATTAGCACTCTTTACTAGTATCTGTCTAGTTGAGATAGTAGATATTTTATGTATTAGGTAAAACCCTGATGATGATCGACCTTGATAGAGATTAAGGGTTACAGTTTCTGGTGATTTATCATATCATACATCAGTAGTTTTTAGCTTATGTTATTACTAGTTGGTTAGCAGATTGAGGCACATACCAGCCTCTGCTTTTATTAGCTGGGTAGTGGATAATATCTATATCTTTATGTTGACCTAGCCAATAGTATACCAGGTTATCTTAGTTAATTTCATCCGTAGATAATTGATTTACTCTTGTTAGATTGGTCAGTAGAAGATAGATTGACGTTTGTTGACTTGGGTAGTCGTGATCGATTTACCTTAAATGCTTGTAGACGCTTTATTTATTCTTGATTAGTTAGTAGATGACTGATTAGTTTTGTTGATCCGATCAGTAGGGGATTGACCTACTTTACTTTTAGATGTTTGAATCTTGGGTTATTCGTGCTTAGTTGGATATCTTGAGCACATCGAGTACCTAGCTTATACTGACGTGGGAAAGGGTTGAACTAGCCATATACTATTGACGACTTGGTCAGTCGATAGAGGATCGATGTATCCTATTCCATGAGTACTTTAATTTTAGACTGTATGTACCTAATTGGATAACTTAGAAGGTGGCATAGGGTTTGTGTGGTAGATTGGATTAAATATGTTGATTATGCATATATATGAAGTGTACATATGATTGTTATGAGTTGAAGGAGTTCTATGATGGATAGTTCATTTGTAATAGTGTGGGTATTCCCATCTAGATATGGTTATTGTAGGTTCCTTGTGGATTATAGCTATTTAGTTAACTGTACGTGCCTGATTGACATATTGGAGGTATCTTATCGATTTAAATCTGTGTCATGGTATGTGCACATGGGTGTGAGTGTCATGTTGGAAGTATCTTGTCGACTACATCAGTGTTGTGATATGTACATATGTGTTTGGTGTGGTGTCTGAGGTATCTTGTTGATTATGTGTGATTTGTGAGTGCACCTGGGTTTAGTATGCCTTATTGGAAGTATATGTTGATTATACTCTTGGCATATGCGTATATTTGTCATGTGAGTGTTGTTAGAGGGGTATTGTTGATTTTACCTACGATGATATATGCACACGGGTTCGGTATACATTGTTGGAGGTGTCACGGTGATCTATACTATGATGTGAGTATATTTGGTATGTACTAATTGGAGGATGTTATCGATCATTCATATGTTGTGTGTGCACGTGTGTCAGATGTATGGTTGGTAGCATCATGATGATTCTACCTATGTTAAATGTAGAATGTTAAATGTCTACATTATGATACTGGTTGTTTTACTCGGTCAACTAATTCTCCCATTAGTGGGTGACCGACCCACTAGGAGGATGATAGAGTTGACTATATGGATTTGCTTCTTTGGGTGGTTATACCTAGGCTACCTGATGATCCGTGGTAGAGATCTCGTCGATCTCTAGCTAGATAGTTAGGTGCTTTGGGCACTTATGTATTGTTGTGGTGGAGTGTCCCATATTATGGATCGTTTGTGGTGGCGTGCTCCCGTATTTAAGTTATTGTGTTTTAGATTGTTACGTGGTGGGCGTTGCTCCCCACGTATTCTGATTGCTTGTAGCGGAGCATTGCTCCATATTTATCGTAGATACATGTTACGGATTATTTATAGTGGAGTGTTGCTCCCACATATGTGGTATTTCTTGTGATGGGGCGTTGCTCTCACACTGGAGGATCTATTTTTGGTGATTTGTATGGTTGGTGATTATATTTCAGACTTATTGTCAGGGATCTTATGGTTAGGAATATCTGTGATACAGACATTATGTGTCTTGGTTTTACCATTAGGGTTTGCGATGCCCTAGATGTTATCATGATGATTCTGGTATTTCGAGGATGTTTGGATCGGTTTCCATTGTCTTTGTTGACGATGTTGTGATCTATTTCGGATCCGCGGTGAATTACGTACACCATCTTCGCTTAGTCTAGAGATGTTTCGACGAGAACATCTATATGTGAAGATCAGTAGCGCGTATTTTGGTTGTCTTTTGTGAGATGTTTGAGACACACGGTCACGGTGGGAGTATCTGTAGTTACATAGGAGATAGAATTATTAGTTGGGAGTAGATGGAGTCTATATAAAAGGATACAAACTCTTTTATTGGCCTAATATTTTGAGGAATTGGGGTAGTCTCTCTTGGATAGCTAGGTCACTTCCCTTTGCCAGGCGGATTTATTTAGCTATTTGCTACCTATGTAATTAGCTAAAATATTATGTGATCGCAGGACTACGATTCGAGACGAGTATCTTGACGTCGATTTGGATCAGTTGGACCTTCCTATTGGAGGCGGGTACCTCTTGACTTATCTTTTATGATATTGTCGTTTGGATATCATAGTATTTTATAACTTCAAGCAATGAACATGTTTGCCTTTGGTATGTCACGGTTTGATATCCATAACATGTTGGGTTTATACTTTGATGTCAGGTACTTATATCTCGTGACTTGTTGCCGTAGTATCTTATTGCCATGAGTATCTTAGTTTAGGTAGTACATAACTGCGGAGGTTAGGATTATGCTCTGGTTTTATTTACAGCGTGCGTATCCAAATTATCCGTACTTGGGTTTTATGCCATGTACGGATTGTGTATTTATTAGTATATCATATATGATTCGTGTACCTGAACCTTGTGGCTTTGATTTGTGCGTATTGTTAATCTCTTTATGGAAGGGGATAGGTTTAGGATCAGGTTGTTATACCATAGAGGACACCTGTATACTAGATAGGTGGATTTGACCTCACGATCTTGTGGTACCCGTATTATATATATATGGATTTTATCTTGATCGGATATACCATACTTGTTATGTTGAGATATTATGTTTGATATTATCGACACTGTACTCTACTGATTTTGGTATGTGACCGTCGCTTTTCAGATTCCATTTTGTATATATGGATATGGTTATGTTGATCGATTTTGCTGTCATAGTGACATCGTATTGATTGCATCTTTGTCGTTAATCGGCTCGCGTGGTTGACCCGGCCCGATCCATATCTGCACCCGCTCGTGGTTTAGTGGTATATCGAGGGGTGTGTGGCGATTCTGTATTTATCTCCGTTAGTTGGTATGATTTCGGCGTGGTAGCGGCAGATTCACTTCATTGAGGCTCAGTTGGCATTTAGTGTAGCGATGTGGTGGCCGTGGATGGTGGACTCTGTTTGGCTCCGTTGGTCGGATGACTCAGTGATAGCCGTGCAGTAGCTTAATCTGGGAGAATTGAGCCTTATTTCCTTGATTTGCGGTAGACCAGTTGCTCCAGTGATGTTTCATAAGGAAGTAGTTGATGCCTTGAGTTTGCATCGATTATATTTATTTGCTTGTGTTGCCACACTAAATTGTGTGTTAATTTGTCATGCTTCTGGTTTCCAATAGTACTTATTTGATGACCCTTTAGTTTGTTCCTTGGATTACGTTTGTCAATTTTACTTTTCGAGTTTAGTAATATATTGACTTCCGTGTTTATTGCTGTTAGATATATCTTACTAGGCATGTCTATTGGTATTCGCTGAGTTGTTGAACTCACCCCCGTGGACACTATATTTTTCAGGTACCAGGTTATTTATGGTGTCGCTTGGAGCATCCTGTTTGCTGGTCCCCGCGTCACATCAGAAGACATGTCGCTGTCTTTTTGTTGTTTTATCATGGTATATGATATGTGAGTTTTTGGTTCTGTGTTCCGGTTTTGTTTCTGGAAATGTTGCTTTGTTTATTGTGTAAGCCTAGCCGGCTAGCAGTTTTCGTTTTGGGTGGTATGTGTTGTCTTTTCCCGCTGTGTTTTTGGTTTTAGTACAGCTGTGTAGGTTGTTAAATATATATATAACTGCGTGGTTGTGTGTATATTCCAGCCGCTTGTGGCTGATGTATATTTTGTATGTAGAATTGCTTCAGATTGTCACCCGTACAGGGGAGGTGCTGCCGAAATTTCTTCGGACAGGGTCTCCCTCGGGGCGTGACACATGACTTGTACAAACGTAGAAAAGACTGAATTTAATGTATACCATTATTGACTTGAATAGTGCCCTAGATGTTTTTATGAACTTGATAAATCCAGTATTCTTAAGGTATTTGGATTAGTTGACCATGTTTTCATTAACGATATTGTGATATATTCCTGATTGGGGATGGATCACGAATAATATATTCGCATAGTTCGGGAGATGCTTTGATGGGAACATCTCTATGCGAAATTCAATAATTACGCATTCTAGCTACTTCTGTGAGATTTCTAGGACACATTGTCTCTAGCAGGGGCATATCAGTGGATCCACAGAAGATAGAGATTGTTACTAGTTGGGAGTAACCAAACTCTGTATAGGAGAGTCGCAGCTTCCTCGGTCGGGCTAGATATTATCAGAGATTGATTGAGGATTTCTTCAGCATTATTATGTCGTTAACTAGTTTGTCTAGGAAAGGTATGGAATTTACTTGGGCATATGCTTACGAGACCAATTTTAGGGGTTGAAACGAAGACTAATAATTGCACTCACCTTAGTTTTACTTTCTAGTGTAGATGAATTTGTACTCTACACAGAGATATCGTACCAGGGGTTATGTGCAGTTTTGATGCAGCATAAATGAGTAGTATCATATGGTTCTCGATAGCTATAAAATCATGAGAAGAATTATCCGACTCATGATTTTAGAGTTAGTAGTTATCATTTTCACATTGAAAATGTGGTGACATTATTTATACAGGATTCATTATTACTGTGGGAGATTATATGTTTCATGAGTCTCATCCTGTCTAAGAGGAGTTACTCTAAGAAGCACACTGATTCGGATTTGGAATACATTTGGGTGGTACCTGAATGTATAGAGACTTGGAGCGTTTCTATTGGTGGAATGATATGAAAAAAAAACATCACGAATTTTGTAGCTTAATGTCCAGTATGCTAGCAAGTGGAGGCTAAACATCAGAGACTAGCAGGATTATTTTAGTAGATTCAGATACTGAAATATGAATGAGAGCATATTATGATGTATTTTGTTGTGGGATTAGCTAGGACAAGGAGAGGGCATGATGTGATTTGGATAATTGATGATCGATTAACTAAATCTGCTCGGTTTCTACCGATCAGTAGGACGGATTCTTTGGATCGATTAGCAGAGTTGTACCATATAAAGATCTCTAGACTTTATGGTGTACCTCTGAGTATCATAGCTGATAGAGATTCGTGATTCATATCATAGTTCTAGCAGAGGTTACAGTAAACCATGAGTATAAAGCTTTGTTTTAGTATAACTTGTCACCCTCAAACAGATGGATAGTTTGAGCGCACTATATAGACGTTAGAGGATCTGCTGATAGTGTATGTTATGAATTTTGGAGGTAGCTGATTTTACTCACAGTTGGCTAGGTAGCAGTGTGGAAGTAGCGGAAGCAGGGTGAGCTCATAACCCACAGAGTCATCCCTTACGGTTGGAGATTTGTTCATAATTCTATGATGGAGTAGTCTTTGAGGGTGCTACTTAGTTGTTACCCTCAGATGAGGATTCTTAAATTAGAGCAGTAAATTTAGAGACCAAATTTTTATTAATGAGGGAGAATGTAAGATACGATAATTAAATAATAAGTGTTATTGGAGGAATAACCTTATAGAATTTTCTAGAAATTTTTTAAAAAAATTCAAAATTTAAATGGAGTCTGCATGATACAATTAAGTGGATGAATCAATTAGGTTGGGGAAAGCCTAATTGGATTAACCATTTATGTGGGAGTTGATTGAGGAATTAACATAGTGTTTAATTATTTAACCTAAGTTAGATTACTATAAAACCAAATGTTTTCATTTCCTCTTATCATTTTCTTCTCCTTTTCCCGATCCCCTTTCTCACGCAACCTCCGTCGTCCTTGATCCATCCCCTCCTCCGATCGTCGTCTGATCCACCGCCGTCCTCCCCGATCCACCCTTCTCTGCGTGGGTTGTCTTCAGCCAGGAGCAAGGAGGCGCCACCCCTCTCCCGTGAGACACAATCTAGCACGATCCATCATCGTCTTCATCGTCGGCTATTAGAGGCCCATCGTCGGCGCCTGAGCACCACCTGAGTGCCTCTCACAAATCTTATACATGTGCGGGGCTTGATCGCTCCAATCGTCGGCCTCACTGCATCATTGATCCACCATCGACCGAGAGGAAGGGGTTACGAGCCCTAATTTTGATTCCCGTAGCCATACCTGAGTGTCTTGGCTGTGACTGGCTGATTTCTCCCCTTCAGCCACCCATCTAACTCTAGGGCCAACGCTAGGCCACATCTCCAGGTTCAGTGAGAAGGTTCTGGAATGAACCTCTCAGACATTTCAACTTCGGCTCGCAATCAAGGATCAATTGAAGGTAGGTTGTTTAGTTTATGGTGGTAGATTAATATTTGGGAATAATGATAAGATCCTAAGGTTGGCTGTGTTTTAGGGTACTCATGTGGAGATCAGCAACTCCACTTTGCTCCGGCTACTCTTCCGACAGCAGGTCAAGTGGCTATGCTAAGGATTTGGGTGAGTTTGGGTTGATTTATGCATGATTTTAAAACTAAAGTGGAGTGTGGAGATTTGAGACTTGGCCGGTCTTTGTAGCTTCATCTAGTCATTGATGATCCACAGTTCTAGCCATCTTCCGGCCGTGAGCCCCTCCGGTCGTGAGCCACCACATATTTGGTGAGTATGTGGGATGATTAGGTTAATTCAATTGGAGTTTTCTAACCCTAATTGGGATTGAGTTGGTTATTCAAACTATAGTAGATTGGATTGATTTGTATTATATGTTGCAGAGTTTTGATTCGATTTGAAGTAGATTATTGGACTTGAAGACATTCAGTGTGACTTACATTTAAGGCGGGTACTTCTTTCTTGGCCTCTATGATTCTTTGAACTTAGTGCATATATTATCTTATGGATTAGATTACTTTATCTTGACTCCACTCCTATTTTATCTGTGTTTGATAATTATATGCTTGATCTTTGAGATGATCTGTTTATTATCTATACAGTCTCATCTTTGGTTATTTTTACTCTGTAGTGTACACACGTGTATAATGTGTACTGTAGGAGTTATTATGTTGATTATGCATTATTAGTGTGCATACGTGTATAGGTGTTGCTACGTATTGTAGATGTTATTGGTAGACACATGTTGGATCTTTTCATGTATATAGGTGTATGTGATTGATGGACCATGATTCTAGATCTATTGTGTTTTGTGTGTGTATACATGTCAGGTGAGTATTATTGGAGGTATCTGTTGGATCGAGAAGCGCTAGAGGGGGGGGGGGGGGTGAATAGCGCTCGTGGCTTTCACTTAACGTAATAAAAAATGTAACGAATAAATCCACAGCGGAAATTAAATTAAACACACAGAAGACTCCAAGATTTACTTGGTTCGGAGCCTAAGGCGACTCCTACTCCAAGGCCCACGTTCGTTGAGTGTTTACTTTGGGCAACAACTATAATAGCGCAAAGTTACAAGTATGAAGTATAAGTACAGCAATAACTAAATTATATCGACAACAAAAATACTAGATTTGAAGCTCCTGATCATCGGGGTGTTGCTACAACACTTCTGGATCGTTTCTTGAGCAGCACACGGAAGAAGAATTGCTTGGAATTGATGTATTTTAGCTACTGGTCGAAACCTTCATATAAAGGTTGTTGGAGTCACCTCAAAGCCCCTTGAGGGCGCCTCCAT
The DNA here is from genome assembly GCF_018446385.1 of Zingiber officinale. Classification (NCBI taxonomy): domain Eukaryota; kingdom Viridiplantae; phylum Streptophyta; class Magnoliopsida; order Zingiberales; family Zingiberaceae; genus Zingiber; species Zingiber officinale. The sequence goes on along the minus strand of NC_056001.1, from coordinate 102,076,509 downwards.
TCGCCAAGTCAGTCGCGCGTGGATAAGATGAGAAGAAGTCTTCGCCTATCCTCTTGAAGGTGCCTCCATGCACCTTGAAGGCGCCTCCAATGCTGTCCGAGGCGCCTCAAGCCACCATGAGGGCGCCTCTAGCCTGCCGTCCAAGGCGCCTCAAGCCTCCATGAGGGTGCCTCCAATGTGGCTTCCTGTGCAGCTTCTACCTTGCACCCGAGGCGCCTACAAGCTCCATGGAGGGCGCCTCGGGTACTGTTCATCCGAGACATAATGTGCTCTTTTGTCCTTGTAAGATAGGTTAGTCCACAAAATAACAATATATCCTGCAAAACAAAGTTAGCACATAAATAACATGAACAAGAACATTTGACAGTCATCGGACTGTCCGGTTCTAACTTCGGATTTTCGACCGGAAGCCCTAGGTCAAACCGATGCTTACTGTTCCCTCTTCCGGGGAACGCGTCCTCACCTACTCCACTCAGGAGAGCATACCTGATGCCAGTTCGGTCCTCCAGACCGACTAGATTTTTCTCCTAGGATTACCACCCCCTAGGATTTTTTGCCACCTAAGGTTACCTTCCCCCAGGACCTAAGGTTACCCCTCCTTAGAGTTTCCACCACCTAAGATTACCACCCCCTAGGACCTAAGGTTGCCACCCCTTAGGGTTTTTCTCCACCTAAGGTTACCACCTGCTATGACCTAAGGTTGTCGCCCCTTAGGATTTTCCACCACCTAGGGTTACCACCCCCTAGGACCTAGGGTTACCACCCCCTAGGATTTTTCACCTGCCTAACTATAGCTAGGACTTTTGCCTAAGAACACTTAGGACTTTCTTGCAAAGCTCATTCAAGAACATTAAATAACAAAATAACTTAACTTGAACCCTTTGACATAATCAAAACATAGGTTCAATCGTCGGATGCTTCCTGCACCAACAGTATCTTGTCGATTATACTCTTGTTGTTATATGCATATTTGTCCAGCATGTTTAGTTGGAAGTATCTTGATGATTATACCTATATTGAGTGTTCACTCATATCTGGTGAGTATTTCTGGAGGTATTATGTTGATTATTTTTATGTTGAAAGTCCACATGTGTTTGGTGTATATTATTGGAGGTATATTGTCGATTATACCTATGTTGTTGTTTACACACGTGTCCAGTATACTTAGTTTGAAGAATCTTGATGATTATATTTATGTTGTAAATGCATACGTGTCTGTCGTGTGTGTATATGTGTCTAGTGTGTGCCATGGAGGTATCACATCGATTATACCTATGTTATGTGTGCTCACGTGTCTATTGTGTGTACACGTGTGTCTGGTGTATTATTGGTAGTATCATGATGATTATACCTATACTGTGTGTGTATACATATAGGGTGTGTACTATAGGTGTTATTACCTATTGTATATGTTGTCTGGTAGACACTTGGTGGATCTTATCATACATGTAGATATATGTGATTGATAGATCATGCTTCTGGATATATTTAAGCCTATCACGCTAGGTATGATAGTGTATCATTTCATATTCATATACTCCTACTGATGTAGTTGGTTGCTATGTAAGTAACACTATATTATGTCGTTGTTTGTATATCCTGTCAACTAAGTCTCCTACGAGTGGGTGACCGACTATGATGTTGAGAGAGTTGATATTGAATTGACAACTAAGTTTCCTATTAGTGAGTGATCCACTACGATATTTAGAGAGTTGACAGTGATCGTGATATGTATATCCTGTCAATTAAGTCTCATACGAGTTGGTGACCGACTATGATGTTGAGAGAGTTGACATTGACTTGACAACTAAGTCTCCTACTAGTGAGTGATCCACTACGATATCGAGAGAGTTGGCAGTGATCGTGATATGTATACCCTATCAATTAAGTCTCCTACGAGTGGGTAACCGATTATGATGTTGAAAGAGTTGACATTGACTTGTCAACTAAGTCTCCTACTAGTGAGTGACCGGCTATGATGTTGAGAGAGTTGACAGTAGTGGTGATATTCTTGCTGGGTTGTTATACCCTAAGCTGCCCACAGGTTATCTGTGGTAGAGTGTTCTCACGCAGCCCGTAGCTAGATAGCTACATCTTGTCTGCCCACAAGTTATTTGTGGTAGAGTGTTCTCGTGCAAACAGGGACCCTGACATTTTAGGCTGCACACGAGTTATCTGTGGTAGAGTGTTCTCGCGTAGTCTATAGCTAGATAGCTACATCCTGTCTTCCCACAGGTTATTTGTGGTAGAGTGTTCTCCTACAGACAGGGACCCTGACATTTCGGACTGCCCACGGGTTATCTATGGTAATGTGTTCTTCCGCAGTTCATAGATAGATAGCTAGATGTCTTGGTCATTTGTATTTACCTATGGTGGAGCGTTGCTCCAACATATGTTGTATTGCTTGTGATAGAGCATTGCTCTCACATATGTTGTATGGCTTGTGGTGGAGCGTTGCTCCCACATACGATGGATTGCTAGTGGTGGAGTGTTGCTCCCACGTATAATGTGTTCTTGTGATGAAGCGTTGCCCTCACATTTGATGGTTTATTACTGTTTTATTATATATAGATATACTATTATATATATTGCCCAGGTGTTTTGAGCAGGTCTATTGTTGATCCTTAATGAGTTACTGATCATTATATTGTTTGTGTTAGACTAGTTCGGGTATGTATCTTTATCACATCATATATGATCATGTTCTTATTTCTCTATTGAGATTGTATATCTTTGATTGTCTTACACTTTTGTCCATGCACTACCATGTTCTTATTACCCACTGAGTGATCCACACTCATCACCCCTTGTACTGATTTTTCTTTCGTCAGGTAGTAGGTAGAGGATTTATGGAGTTGTTTGGAAGATCCTGGCTGCCAGTCTCACGTTACATTTAAGATAAGTTTTCCGTGCTATTTCATATTGCATTATTGATAATTTGTATTTGGTTTTGGTATTGTGTTATGTGATTTTGTTTATGGTTCTGAGCCTTGTGGTCGCATTATTCGTTTTGGGTTTGTATTGTAGTGTAAGTCATACCGACATACAGTCAGTGTATTATTTTTCATGGTTTGTGTTTGTACCAGTCGTGTAGCCTGTGTATTGTTTTTATCTTCCGTTTTGTTTTTAGTACAACTGTGTGGGATGTTTATTATACAATTGCATGATTATGTTTCTTTTTGTTCCAGCCGTGTGAGCTATGTATATAACTGCATGATTGTGTATATTCTAGCCGTGTGGGCTATTAATGGCTTGTGAGTAGCCTTGTGGTAATTGTATACATGCTTCATTTGTTACTGCTACAAGAGAGGTGATGCCCGATTTTTGTCGAACAACCTTACCCTCGAGGCGTGACAAAAAATTTAGAAAATTCAAAATTAATTAATAATTCAAATGATAGATATGACCAAGTTAATGTAGATCTAGATAAAATTAATATATTTCTTGATAAAATATTTAATCTAAATAATTTAGATAAAGTCAATTTAGAAATTTCTACCCAAAAGAAAATTTTAAATTTAAATAAAGATAATTATATAAACAAAGATAACTTAATAAATTCAAAATTAAAAATAAGATTCAAATACTAAAGATAATATCTTAAATAATAGATATTTAAATCATAAGTTAAGTAAGATAAATTAAACCAATTTAATTACTTTAAACTTAAAAGGTAAAGAAAAATATAAATATAAGTTTAAATTCAAACATGAGGATAAAATTAATTTAAATTATAAAAATTCTAAATTAAAAAATTCTAAAATAAATATCAAAATATTAGAAGATAAAAACCTAACTAATAAGAAAATAATTTTGAAAGTTAATTTAAAAATTCAAACATAGATATTAAAAATATGATAAGATCAAATCATAATTCAAAATTAAATCTAGAAAATTTTAAAACAAATCCTAAAATATCAGAAAGGATAAATTTAATAAATAATAACTTAAATTCAAAAATAAAAATTTATAACTATAACTTAAATATTACAAATTCAGAAGATTAAAATAAGATAAGTTTAAATCCAAAAATTTATGATGCGGTGATGATGAGAGGTCATATCTTATTATCACAGTGGAGGTTAAAGGAGGTCAAAGTCAAGACGGTCAATGCGTATAAGATACAGGTTGGTCGGATGAAGCATATCTCGACCGGGGAGAAGGACTCGATCCACCATCTCCCTCGGCACGGGGAGCATTCAAAACAAACCAATGCTCAAGGGAGAACGACACGCAGAAGCCTAGCCGAGCGGCTATCCCGTTCGGCCTGATAACAAAATCGACACCAGCCATCTAACAACACGTGGACAGTGGCGTCCTGGCCGAGCGGCTACCCACTCGGCCCAGCAACAGATTCGACATCAGCTGATCACGCGGGCAACGAACTTTCGGCCGAGCGGCTATCTCGCTCGGCCTAGCAATAGAGCACGTGGATAGTGGGACTTCCAGCCGAGCGGTTATCTCGCTCGGCCCGATAGCAGACAACACCCGGACGGCGAAATTCCGGCCGAGCAACTATTCCGCTCGGCCAAGCAACAGACACGCAGGATATCTTTCGACATCCTTTTGGAAGCTTATGCCGTTGACAGGCGGCACAGTTAGACAAAGGATCGTACGGCGGAAGCTTCCATTGTCACTTCAGAGATATGCTCGAACCATTAATTTACTGTGGCAGGAACACTTTACTGACAAGTCTTTTCAGGGAAAGTTTTGAGATGTGTGCTCGCCTTGGGAAGTGTGCACGTACGCTACAGGAGCTCTATATAAAGGGTGGTCCTGTTGGTTGCTACTCGGAAAACCTAGAGGTTCCACTGTACAAAAATTTTGTACAAAGGTCTGAACCTTTTCCTACCTACCATGTGTTCTTTTAAATTAAATTTTGGATCGCCTGCGGAACTTAACACGTTTGATCCAAAACTTAATCTATTTGTTCTTTTAGGTTTTGACTTGGATCTCCTGCGGAACTTAACACGTTTGACCCAAGTCACCTTAAGTTATTAATTCTATTAAATATTAATTTCCATAATTAGTTCCCAGTACTGACGTGGCGAGGCACATGGCCTTCTTGGATATGGGAGCAACCACCACCGACTAGACAAAACCTTTTATGGAAAGCTAATATTTAATTTCCTAAAATAACTTTAGGTTTTCCAAAAAGAACAATCAAATCACAAGAAAAAGAAAAACAAAAGAACACTATATCGAAAACAAATTCGAAACTCTAGAATCGTATGCCTCTTGTATTTAGTATTATTTCAAAAAATAACTAGCATGATGCGGAAAAGAAAAATTACTAGTTATACCTTCTAGAAAGACCTCTTGATCTTCTACCATATTCCTCTTCTAACCTCGGACGTTGTGTGGGCAACGTTCTTCCGAGATGAGAAACCACCAATCACCTTCTTCTTCCTTGCAAGTTTCGGCCATCAAAACTTCTCCTAGGATGAAGAGGTCCGGCCACCACCACCATGCTCTAAGGGATGCTAGAAAAGAGACTTCTTTTCTCTCCTTCTTCTCCTTCTTAGATCCGGCCACCAAAGCTATCTCCACCATGAGAAGGTTTCGGCCACACAAAGGAGAGGAGAGGAAAGAAAGGGCCGGCCACACCCAAAGAGAAAAGAGAGGAAAAATAGAATAGAGATGTTCACTTTGAAGCCTCCTCTACCCCCTCTTTTATAATCCTTGGTCTTGGCAAATAAGGAAAATTTAATAAAAACTTCCTTAATTCTTTTACCATTGAAAAGGAAAATTTATTTAATTAAAAACAATTTTTTCTTTTCAAACTTCAATGGCCGGCCACAACAATAAACTTCCAAGCAAATAAAATTTTAAACACCAATTAAAACTTCCTTATTTGCTTCCGGAAATTTATAAAATTTCTCCAATAATTTTTATCCCTTCATGATTGGTTTATAAAAAGGAAATTTAATAAATTAAAATCTTTCTTTTAACATGTGGATAAAAAGAAAGTTATCTCTAAAAATTAAAATCTCTTTTAATCTACAAATAAGGAAAGATATCAAATCTTTTCTTAATCTTTTGTAGAAACTTATAAAAGAGAATATTTAATTTTAAACTCTCTTTTAAATCATGAACATGGCTAAAAAGGAAAGTTTTCTTAAAATTTAAAATCCTCCTTTAAACAACAAATAAGGAAATATTTCAAATTTTAAACTCTCTTTTAAACATGTAGATGATTTACAAATAAGGAAAGTTTTTACCAAAAATTAAAACCATCCTTTTAAACTACAAATAAGGAAAGAGATTAATCTCTTCTCTTAATCTTTTGTAGGAAGCTATAAAAGGAAATTTTTAATTTTTTTTTAAACTCTCTTTTAAAATCAAGATATCCACATAAGAAATAATTTTAATAAAAATCCTTTTTAATCTTCTAGTGGCCGGCCACCTAAACTTGGGACCCAAGCTTTGGCCGGCCACCTACATGGCTCATCCACTTGGTCTTGGCCGGCCCTAGCTTGGGTTCCAAGCTAGCTTGGCCAGCCCCATTGGATGGGTAAGAAGGTGGGTATGCGGTGGGTATAAATCTCTATATACTAGAGGCTACGATAGGGACCGAGAGGAGGAATTGGTTTTGGTCTCCCGATGAAATTAAGCATCCCGTGTTCACCCCGAACACACAACTTAATTTCATCAATAATAATTCATTCCACTAAAGAACTATTATTGAACTACCGCACCAATCCCAAATTACATTTTAGGCTCCTTATTATGAGCGTGTTAGTCTCCCTGTGTTTAAGATAACAAATGTCCACTAATTAAGTAAGTTACTAACAACTCGCTTAATTAATATCTAGCTCCAAGAGTAGTACCACTCAACTTCATCGTCATGTCGGACTAAGTCCACCTGCAGGGTTTAACATGACAATCCTTATAAGCTCATCTTGGGGACATTCTCAACCTAGATCACTAGGACACAGTTTCCTTCTATAATCAACAACACACACTATAAGTGATATCATTTCTCAACTTATCGGGCTTATTGATTTATCGAACTAAATCTCACCCATTGATAAATTAAAGAAATAAATATCAAATATATGTGTTTGTTATTATATTAGGATTAAGAGCACACACTTCCATAATAACTGAGGTCTTTGTTCCTTTATAAAGTCAGTATAAAAGGAACGACCTCAAATGGTTCTACTCAATACACTCTAAGTGTACTAGTGTAATTATATAGTTAAGATAAACTAATACCTAATTACACTACGACCTTCCAATGGTTTGTTCCTTTCCATCTTGGTCGTGAGCTACTGTTTATAATTTATAAGGAACCGATAACATGATCTTCTGTATGTGACACCACACACCATGTTATCTACAATATAAATTAATTGAGCAACTACATTTATCATAAATGTAGACATTTGACCAATGTGATTCTTATAAATGTTTATACCAAAAGCTAGACTTTTAGTATACACTCTAACAGGTCCAAGCATCGGCGGAGGTATGCTTTACATGCATTACACGCAATTTCTACTATTTCGCTACAGTTTTCTTGTTGCCCCGCTTATTTCTTCTTCTTTGCCGGAGACTGACTTGAGCATTGGAGGGTCATCGCCGGGGACCCCTTTCTTGGCTCAGCACTGATGCTACTTATGTTGCAGGTCGGAGCGAAGTCCATAGCAGGTCAGCGGGAGTGTTACATCTCTATCATCCATCTTAACAACTTTCAGACAGAATCATTTAGATTTAAGGAGAGACACTAAATTAATTGGAAGATCAAAAATATAAACTAACTTATTAAGTCTAAAGTTTAATACTAAATTTTGTAGGTGAGATTAATTGTAAAGTTTTGTCTAAGACACGTGGTTACTTTAATGATTTTCAAGTGACTCACTATAATCTGGAAGCTTATTTAAGGAAGTTTGCTTAGTGGATCCAAAGTTATATTTGAATCTAACATAAGTTAAAAGAACCTCTGAAAAATAAATTACTCATCTCATAAAAATTATAGAATTACCTTAGTTGGAAACTTAGACCGAGTGAGATAAAGAAAGAAAAACATTAAAATTAAAAAACTGAAATAACACTTAAATTTAAACTTAAAGAATTTAATTTTAAAAAATAAATTAAAAAAAAATCTCTTAAAATTCATTTAAAACAACCTTTTAAAATTTCTTTTAAAAATCCATTAAAATAATTTAAACAAAATCGTTTAAAAAGTATTTTAAAAACTCTTTTAAAACTTTAAAAATTCATTTAAAAATTATTTAAAAACCCTTTGAAATTCTTTTTAATTTTTTTTAAAAAAATTCTTTTTAAAACTCTTTTTAAATTTCTTTTAAAAATCCTTTTAAATTTCTTTTAAAAATACTTTTAAATTATTTTAAAAAATTCTGTTAAAATTTGTTAAAAAATATTAGTTTTTAAAACTCTTTTAAAAACCTTTAAAATTATTTTAAAAATTCTTTTAAACAAACAACTTAATAAATTAAATACAAAACAGACTATAAACTAAATGTAATATTTAATTAAAACATAACTTAATCCAATTGAACTTATAACGTATCTTAACTTAATTCAACTTAAAGTAATTTAAAATAAAATTAAATAACATAAACTAAATAAACTTAATAATAAAATCAACCATTAAAAGTTGTTAAATTCATAATTATGTAAATCCGTGAGGAATTACAAATTAAATTTAGATTAATTATATTAAATTGAAAACATCTAATTAATTAAATAAAAATAAATTCGTAATTAATTAAATTCTTAATTACATGTCCAATAATTAATTAATTAAAATAATAATTAATAAGTTTTTAATTAAATTCGACAAATTCTTAATTAATTAAATTCTTAGATTAAAAATGAATCAAAAATCAAATAAAGTTAATTAACTTAAAATTAAGATAAGTGATAACTTAATTATATAATAATATTTGAAAATATATTGATAAAGTTAACTAACACTGGCACACCTTAAAGAAACCCAAACTCTAGACTTAAGGGGGAGAACATATTCAAAATTATATATTCTCAAAACTATATGAAAAATTTAGTTGGAAATCCTTAGGAGCTTTTCCAGTCTGATACCTAATCTTAAAAATATTTTTACAGTTATTTTAAAAAGAGAATGTCATGTTAATGGAGGCCCTATATTTTTCTTTACAAATTGATTTTTTTTCTCAAAAATTTTCTTACCCAAAAAATATTCGCTTCGAAAAGAAATATTTTGCTTAAATTTTTTTTTTCAAAATTCTCTTACTTGAAAATTTTTGATTAAATTTGTTTTCAAAATTTTCTTGCTTGAAAAATATTTGCTTAGAAAAGCTTTCTCAAAATTCTCTTACTTGAAAATTATTTTTAAAATTTCCTTACTTGAAAATACTTGTTTAGAAAAGTTTGTTTTAAACAAATTATTATGCCATCTTCCAAAATATTTTTAATACAAAATCCTTATGAAAACCTATAGTTCCAAAATATGTTTGGACAACATTCCTTCATATCTGATTATCAGTACTTAAAATTGTTGATGAAAACATTTTATCTAAACCATTTTAAGTAAAAAACTTTTGAAACATACGAAAGGGTGATGTTTGATTAGTTTTATTATGACAGTTTGCTTGGTACAGATTTATAGACTATGAATTTGCTACTTATTTTCTTATGCTTTGCATGTTTTGAAGTATGAGGAGGATAACGGGTTAAGATAAATCAAGAAAAATCATACTAATGTTGTTGCACTATTATACTTTTGCATTTTTTTAAACTTTAAATCGAGTTGTTATTACATCAAAAAGTGATAGATGGTTAGTGTAATTATCATTAATAATCAAACTTAAGTTTTGATGTATGACAAAAGGTTAAAGTTAGATTATGCGTGATTTAATATATTTACCAAGTGTGCATACTACAAGACTTGATAAATCTAAAGGACCAAAAATACTAGGATAAAGTTCAATTAAATCAGGAGGACTTGATAACTGGCAGAAAGCGTAGATAGGTTAAGAGAAGACTTGTTATCTGGCAAGAAGTCCAGTTGGATTTGGAGGACCTGACAACTAGTTGAAGTTTAGGTGAAGCATCTGGTAGAAAGACCTGATGGGTTAGACGACAACTCAAGTGATTTTGCAAATGTAACTAAGGTAAGTCACTGGAGGAGAGAGAACTAGTTAGGATGAGTCTCACTCGTCCCAGTGGGACTGTAGACGTTAGTTCAACTTAGATTCATTTTAAAAATCTAAGTTGAAACCAAAACTAGATCTAACACATTTTTACAGGCACTAAATGTAAAAAATTAACTTCAGATGAATAGTATTTGAGGCACCTCGAGTGATAGAGGGAAGTCTGAGTGAAGGCTTGGAGGTGCCTCGAGTGAGTGGAGGCGCCCCAAGCAAATAAGTGTCGAAGATAAAAATTTCAGCACTGGACACGCCTCTGATTGATGGAGTGTTACGATTCTACAAATGCACGGATTCGTCGTCAGTAATATATTAGTTTGTCGATCCCACGAGGACTGATTATAAGCACTAGCAATGGTTCACCTAAGATTAGCTAAACTACCGATGGTTGTGAGTTATCTAAAGAAAAGGGAATAAGAAGCGAAAATGAGAACTAGTGAAGAGAGAGTAATTTACTTGGTTATGACGAGTTCTAGGAGTTCGGTTTCATTGTGGTGGTATTGATGTATCACATTCTTTCCTTTACTCATTGTCCATCAACATGCATTCGTCAGAAGCTGAAGTATCTATTCTTAGGTACCAAATAAAGAAGATCCCTATGAAATCTTATTACGGTTAACCCCTGTCACTAGGGTGCCTCGGTAGATCACAAGGACACTACTCTAATTGGTGTCACTATGGATATAGATAAGAAGCTTAGTTTGGTCTCTTACTTCCTTGTGGAGGAGTTGTCTCTCCTTTCAAGGAAGTACCTTAGATGTCCGTGAACGGGTTACCCTTGTCACTAGGGCCCCTCGAGTGTACGATCTAGGATATTCTCTCTACGAGATAGGCAATTCCTACACAATCAATTAACACGATATAGAGATCGAGTAGTCGAAACAAAGTATGTGAAATCATCCAATCAAATAGAGGCAAAAGTATGAGTCTTACATCAAACCAATCTACAACTACTCCCTCATCCTAGAACAAAGATTCTACTCCATAGACGCTGGAGAAAAACCCGAAGACATAATGTTAAGCATACAATTCTCAAACAAGAAGAGAGAAAGAGAAAAGACGCTTATCCAACGACGACGTGTGATTTTCGAATCCAATCTTTTGCTTCTGGAGTTGATGTGGTGATGAAGGATCGTTGGACGGATGTCCTGAACGGCGTAGAACGACACCAAGTCGATTCTCTCCCTGACGGCTCGCTTCCCGTCTCTCCCCCCTTGAGGAAAAGGGTTAAAACCCTTTTATAGGCTAGGGCGCAATTGTGACGGCACGACCGTGTAAAGATGGCACAACCGTGCCCTTTCTTGTTTCTGGCTGCGCTGCACGGTCGTGCCAATTGTCATAGTCGTGTGAACATGGGGCTCGGCTCTGGGGGTACGACCGTGCAGGATTGCACGGTCGTGTACTGCTTGGCTTCGGTCATGAGGGGCACAGTTGTGCAAGTATGCACGGCCATGTACTGATCTACCTCTGGGTTGGTCTCATGACCGTGCAAGGTTGCACGACCGTGCACTTTCCTTCTCCTATTTGGCCACACGGTAGTGCGAGATTGCACGACCGTGTTCTCTGGCTCGTTCCAGTGCGTCGACAATCACTGTTTTTGCTCCGAAAGTTGTCCCTGTCAATACAAAACCAAACAAAGAATAGATATCCGAACAAAAGAATATATATGATGAATACATGATAAAAGAGGCGATCATACGAAGCATATGTACGTATAAAGTAAGTGAATGTGTGTTAAAAACATGCATAAACTATCATAATATTTACGCACATCACACCCCCGACTTGAACCTTTGCTTGTCCTAAAGCAAAACGCTACAAACTATGTTCATGAGCGTATGACAGTGTTTCATAATCCCTAGTGCATTCGCCTAACTCTATCAACTAGTTTCATTGATAAGCATGATTGTGGAGTTACCTAAGTATGACCTAAGCATAAATTCTTTGTGTTCGGTGTAATAAGTATCTCAAATTCTTCAAGTTTCAATTCTCTATCCTAGTTAAGTCGTCATACAATTGAGTTCCTAATATTCCCCGTGATAGGCACTTACCTGCCACACACTTGGTTCGTTTTCCTTAATTTACCCAAGGTCTCAAAGGATACTACTCGGAATCAAGAGAAACATAACATTCATTTCCCCAGTAACTTAACTCGGTCTCAAAGGGATAAATTGTTAGTTTCCACTCACGACAACTATTTCTTTTATCCCTTATTAATATATATATATATATATATATATATATATATATTGGTGATATAAAGGTATCACTAATTTGGGATTTAGATGTTTCCAAATGAGCTTCCATGATCTGAGGTCATCTAGTAACCAAAATGTAAATAAGAAATCACCATGGGAACAAAAGTACTAAACAATTTGGATGAATCATAACTATTCCAAAAATATTTCTACTATTCAAGCTTAAGTACTTAAGTGTAGTGAAAATAAGATCCTTAAGGTTAGGCTAAAACTTATACCAAACTCCAAACAATACTTAGCTTATTTTATGCTACTAAAGATAGAGAAAGGAGATACACCAAACATACTAACACTATCTTGACAACACATGAACTAAGAAGATGCTAGTCATTTTACTGTCGGACAAGTAGCATAAAAAGTAGAAGGTTTAATGTTCTCAAATATGTCTCAAAACTAGAAATATGAAACTCAAAAAATGAGAATAAACAAAGCAAATTAATAAAATATGCAAAACAAAATAAAATGCAAAAAGAAAAGAAAACTCGACTTGACTCAGGTTGTGCAGACAGACACAACACCCCTCAGACTTAAACTTTTCATCGTCCCAATGAAATCAATAAGGTGGCGGGGGTGGGGGATATGGGGGTCCTCGATGTGTGCCAAGGGAAAATCTAGGCATACCAGGAAGATGACCAAGGTGTTGATGATATTGATAAAGGCATCTACTTACTGTCTAGTGATATCCATATCATCCATAAAATTTCTCATTTTTTCCTGGTCAACCTCATAATCCTGAACGAACCCTGCCACCTGACTATGGAAGTCCCTAGTAAACTGAAAATGGTCCTGTACCTCCCTAAACTGGTCGTTAGATAACTTGAAATGACCCTCCAACAATTGTTATTGGGTATTTTGCTTCTCATGAAGGGAGTCTAAGGAGGCACGAAAGTCAGAAAAATCAAACCTAGAGGGCCCCGTGTCAAAGGTAAAAGAGTGTCTAGGCTGCGAGAATCCTGATGACGAGGGCTCTTGGTGGTACTCGGTTTCTTCTATAATGGAGAGTACAGTCTCGGGGTGTAAATCAGTAATCACCTAGTTTGCGGGATTACGAACTGAAGTGCGCTCGGGGCAAGGAAGGGATAATGGAAAACCATTATTCCTAGGGAAGGCAACCCCATTCTCATCCCGACAAATCATCTTCATAGCAAGACAAGAATCGATATTGATCTTGTCATTACCATGAATCACCTCTAATCCATCAAGCTCACAACCCAGATTGAATGCTATTTGGGTGATCAATCCACCAAACACTATCATCCCCGAAGATGCCTTAGCTGCCCTCAACAAAGTTTGCAAAAAATAAAATCCGGAATCAAAATCTACTTTATTCAACATTGCCCAAATAGAATAGAGTTCTACCTTTCTAACCACCCCATCACTCTCTCCTCGACCAAAGATCGTTTTGCTCATCACTCGGTGAAGGTATCTGAAGGTCGGGTTTTGCATGCGGGATGCCTTGGCTCTAGAGGGTTCATAAGGGTCTTTTGATCTAGTTATTGACGTCCAAAATTCATTCTATCTCATTTCATCATCAAATTCACGGGCACCACCAATGGGTAAACCAAAACAATTATTGAAATAACTAAAAGTCCACCGAACTTCTTTATTCATCATCCTAAAAGTTATGACCCCTACGTAGTCATCCTCAGAAGAAAATTTAACATCAATCGAGCTCAAAAATTCAAGGACTAGGCGGGGGTAAGTCGGTGCATGAGCGTACATAATATCATTCCAATCTAAAGAACTAATCATCCAATCTACATCGTCCATAATTCCTAGCATATCCATAGTAATGGGATCCATATACTTAGTGCATATAATTTTTCTAGCGATAAGGATATCATATCTAGCTATTTGTTCATAATTTCTAAAAATAATATTGAACTCGTTTTCGTTACCTTCGTCGCGTGCCACCCTTTTTCCTTTACCTTTTGAAAAAGAAGCCTTCCCTTTGCCTTTGTCGCCTCCCGACGCATCTCCTTCGTCAGATCCACTGCTTCCTCGACGAAGTCTCTTCAAGATCTGCAACATGGTGTGCAAGGTTTTGAGGAATTTCTTGTGGAGATGGGTCTTGAGGATGGGAGAGGAGGAGAAGGAGGGAAAAATAGGGAAGTTGCTTCTCTCTTTCTGGATTTGTGGCTTGAAGAAGTGTTAGATCTAGATGTAGATCTAAGAAAAAATAAGCTCTAGAGGCGGGAATTAGGGTTTGATGAGGTGTTGTGGGGAGGAGAAGGCTTTTTGGGAGAGAAGGAGATGAAAATTAGGGGGTTTTGAGGAGTAGGCGACGTACACGGGTAGGGGCACGACCGTGTTTTATAGACACGGCTGGATTAGGTGGGGTTCTGCACGGCCATGCCGATTGGCACGACCTCCTTTTTTCTCCCCTCGGCCAAAGTCGCACGGCCAGTTTTTCCTTCTTCTCTGCATATGTCGCATGGTCATGCCAATTGGCATGACCTAAGTCTTCTCCCTCTCTGCGTTCTCACACGGCTGTGCCGATTGGCACGGCCCATATTCTTCTCTTCTCTGCATAGGCCAGACAACCCTGCAAGGTTACACGGCCCGTGGCCTTCGTCCCTCTATTGGCTTCGCACAGTCATGTGGGGTCACACGGTCGACTCCTTTAAGCTCACAGTGACTCGCCTTTCGTCATTTTGGTTTCTCTGATGCCCCCACACCCATGAAATGCTCACGGCTAGCTCGTCGAGGCTCTACACATCTTGAAAATGAATACCCAAAAAATAAATAAATAATAAAAATACTCGACTCGAACTTACTAAAGAAATAAAACGATAAATGGAATGATAAACGAAAATGAAAACCCTTGGGTTGCCTTCCAAGAAGCGCTTATTTTAGGTCTTTAGCTCGACCCCGTTTCAATTAATGTGGATTAAACCCATGGAAGCACGACTCTCCTCCTAGGGTTTATGCTCCAGTCTGCGCCTTTAGTTTTGCTCGTGCAGGACAGATGTACTTCTTATTGCTTGCTAGAGGGGATCTCTCTTGGAAACTACACTCCTCGACTTTGTGTATGTTCATCTTGCTCGAATTTCCCTGAGAAGAGGGGTCGCAGATAGAGGAATATGATAAATCCAATTCAATCCTTTCTTTACTAATCTCGAAGGATAACTTGTGACTTTTCACATCAATGAGGGCTCTAGCTGTTGCAAGAAATGGTCTTCTAAGGATGATCGGTATCTTGGGATCCTCCTCCATATCCAAGATAATGAAATCTGTGGGAATGATACATCCACCCACTTCTACTGACATGTCTTCCACTATTCCCATTAGGTATCTACATGAATGGTCAGTTAATTGCAGTGTCATAGTAGTCAGTTTAATGTTCTGGAGTCCTAGCTTCTTACATAAAGAGTACGGAAGTAGGCTAACGCTGGCTCCCAAGTCCCAGAAAGCTCTCTGTATAAGTTCAGAACCAAGTTTGCAAGGTATGGAAAAACTCCCCGGGTCCTGAAGTTTTGGTGGAATATTTACCATAAGTAGAGCACTGCAATTCTCTGTTAATGCTACGGTCTCGAAGTCGTCCTTTTGCCTCTTGTTGGATAAAATTCTCTTTAAGAACTTTGCGAACTTCGGCATTTGGTGCAGTGCATCTACCATGGGTACTTCTATGCAAATTTCCTTAATCTTCTTCAGGAATCGGTTGAACTCTTCATCTTTCTGGGATGCTATCAGTTTCTGAGGGAAAGGAATCGTCTGACTTTGTGGGGGAATTTGAAGAGTCCCTTCAACTTTCTTGGTGACCTACTCTCCATCCATGTTCTGGATTTGATTGGGCATTAGGGGAGAGGGCTCTTCCCCTGAGTCAGGTCTTTTCTGAGTAATGATTTGGGGATCTCCCATAGTTCGTCTGCTCCTCAGCTCGATGCGATTGCAGTGTTCCACTGGGTTTATATCTGGCTTTCCTGGAAATGTTCCCTGTGCTCTTGAGAAGGACAGGGCTATCTGAGCTATCTGGTTGTCTTGCATCTTTTGGTGTTTCTCAGAAGTTTTCATTCTTTGAGTCAACAACTTAATCTCATTCTTCATCTCTTTTTGCTCTAAGAGAGCTTCCTCTAGCATATTTTCAATCTGGATAATTGTGAAGGTTGTTGATGTTGATAAGTCTGTTGTACAGATGAGTAGCTCTGTTGCCTAGGTGAGTAGCTCTGTTGTCCAAGTTGATAGCTTTGTTTTGCTGGCCCTTGGTCCTGATTGTTCCGGTATGAGAAATTCGGGTGATTCCTCCATCCTGGGTTGTATGTGTTGAAGTACGGATTGTTTTGCCTTTGGTTGTAGCTAACTATCGCATCGCACTGCTCAAGTTGGTTTATCTGTGCTTGTATTGGCCCTAGGGGGCAAGTATCTTGAGCATGATCAGTATTTCCTCAAGTTTCGCAAACACAAACTATTGCATTGGTCGTGTTGTTGTTGTTCCCCATGACCTCAAACTTCTTGGCCAGAGCATCTAGTTTTGCAGACATGAGTGTGACTGCATCTACGTCGAATTTTCCTGACGTCTTTATTGGATTCCCTGAGAAAGAACCACCAGATCTTTCAGTTGCCCACTGATGGTGGTTCTGTGCCACATTCTCTATGATCTCTTCGGCTTCATCAAGGCTCTTGTTCATTAGTGCTCCTCCTGCTGCAGAGTCGAGAGATACCTTCGTGTGATAGTTGATTCTATTGTAGAAGGTGTGTAGAACCAACCATTTCTCAAGGCCATGATGGGGGCACTACCTCATCATACTTTTGAATCTGTCCCAGGCTTCAAATAATGATTCTGAGTCTATCTGTTTGAAGCTAGCGATCAAGTTCCTCATGTGGGCAGTTTTGCTCGGTGGGTAGAACTTGTTCAGAAATTTCTGCTCATACTGCTCCCAAGATGATATGTTGTTTGCTGGAAGGGAATTTAGCCACTGCTTGGCTCTGTCTTTCAGGAAAAATTCGAAAAGAAGCAATCTCACTGATTCTGGAGGAACTCCATTCACTTTCATGGTACTGCATATCTCGTAGAAAAACTCTAAGTGATGGTTTGAATCATTATGCGGTCCTCCTCCGAATTGATTCTGCAGAACCATGTGGATCACTGCAAGCTTGATTTCAAAATTGTTGACTTCGATTGGCGGTCGAGTGATGCTAGACCGAACCCCTCGTGCATAAGGTGCTGCATAATCCTTCAATAGTTTGTCAGTCATCTCTGAAGATTCTTGTGTTGCCTGAAATGCTTTCTGTAGGTTTCTTCTTCTCAGGAAAGTCTTATCAATCCCTGGATCGAACGGTAGAAGTTGTCCTGAAAGATTAGCTCTACGCATGCAAAAACAAGATATGGAATAAAATATAGAAAATAAAGGGAAATAAAAATAGAATTATTTATCTCTAAAATGCAGAATGTTAAAAAAAAGAAAAATAAAGGAAAAGCTAAGTCTAGTCTAATCTAATTGATTCTTGCTAATGTTATAGACGCAGTTCCCGGCAATGGCGCCAAAAGCTTGATACGATCCCGCAAGTGCATGGATTCGTCATCAGTAATATATAAGATTTGTCGATCCCACGAGGACTGGTTATAAGCACTAGCAATGGTTCACCTAAGATTAGCTAAACTATCGATAGTTGTGAGTTATCTAAAGAAAAGGGAATAAGAAGCGGAAAAGAGAACTAGTGAAGAGAGAGTAATTTACTTGGTTATGACGAGTTCTAGGAGTTTGTTTTTATTGTGGTGGTATTGATATATCACATTCTTTCCTTTACTCATTGTCCATCAACATGCATTCGCCGGAAGCTGAAATATCTATTCTTAGGTACTAAATAAAGAAGATCCCTATGAAATCCTGTTACGGTTAACCCCTGTCACTAGGGCACCTCGGTAGATCACAAGGGCACTACTCTAATTGGTGTCACTAAAGATAGAGATAAGGAGCTTAGTTTGGTCTCTTACTTCCTCGTGGAGGAGTTGTCTCTCCTTTCAAGAAAGTACCCTAGATGTTCGTGAATGGATTACCCCTGTCATTAGAGTCCTTCGGGTGTACAATCTAGGATATTCTCTCTACGAGATAGGCAAGTCCTACACACTCAATTAACACGATATAGAGATCGAGTAGTTGAAACAAAGCACGCGAAATCATCCAATCAAATAGAGGCAAAAGTATGAGTCTTATATCAAACCAATCTACAACTACTCCCTCATCCTAGAACAAAGATTCTACTCCATAGACGCCGGAGAAAACCCCGAAGACATAATGTTAATCATACAATTCTCAAACAAGAAGAGAGAAAAAGAAAAGACGCTTATCCAATGACGACGTGTAATCTTCGGATCCAATCCTTTGCTTCTGGAGTTGATGTGGTGATGAAGGATCGCTGGACGGATGTCTTGGACGACGTAGAATGACACCAAGGCGATTCTCTCCATGAAGGCTCGCTTCCCGACTCTTCCCCCTTGAGGAAAAGGGTTAAAACCCTTTTATAGGCTAGGGCGCAGCTGCGGCGGCATGACCGTGTAAGGATGGCACGACCGTGCCCTTTCTTGTCTCTGGCTGCGGCACGGGCGTGTAAGGATGGCACGACCGTGCCCTTTCTTGTCTCTGGCTGCGCTGCACGGCCGTGTGAACCTGGGGCTCGGCTCTGGGGACACGGGCGTGCAGGATTGCACGGTCGTGTATTGCTTGGCTTCCGTCATGAGGGGCACAGCCGTGTAAGTATGCGCGGCCATGTACTAATCTGCCTCTGGGTTGGTCACACGGTCATGCATGGTTGCACGGTTGATAACCATGATTTTGGCTATATTATCTTGATTCATAATGCATGCTTTTGATGGTTTATTCATAGCTTAATCTTACATATACATTATATTTCATAATTGCATGTGACCTTGGACTTAATTGTAATTTAGCCAATTATCATGGTATTTGATGCTAATCTTTGATTATTATTTTGTAGGCATCAAAAGGGTCATGGGCCCGATCAAATCAGACCGTATTTGGGCTCAAATCAAGGGCTTAATGAGGCGATCAAACCTTGGAGCATTATGAGCCGTCCATTGAAGATTGGAGAGATCTGAGCCATCCATCAAGCATCTGGTCCATCCGACCTAATGAGGAGCAGATCTTGTCCATTGATGAATATCCAGAATTTTTGATCCAGATCTGACCTCATCCAGCCGTTGATCAAGGCCCGGATTGTTCTGGACCGTCCGATCAGATAAGAAGGGGTTTAAATCCCGCGAGAAGCTACAGGAACACTTGGGCTCGGTTCGCGATTTTGCTACAGTGCCTTCATCTTCTTCTTCGCCGCGACGCCGACGCTCCCATTCCTCGATCCAGATCCGTGAGCTAGATTTCTTCGACGACGATCATCAGCTGCCCGCGTTCATCTTCCGGTGATCAGAGAGTGTTGAGAGAGGTTTCTCGGACGCGACTCAGGTTCTGCTCACTGCCACGATTCCGATTGTGGAGGTCTCCCAATCGGCGATCTTCGCATCCACCAGAGCTTAGAGGGAGGTCTCCTGAGAGCTACTGGACCTTTTCCGATCTTCATTACGCAGCAAAGCTGGGTCGATTTGGCCGATCGATCTGATTTGCGACTCAACAAAACTTGAGCTCTGTTTCTTCGGCCGATGAGGTTTCCAGATGGATGGAGCTTGAACGGAGGTTTCCGTGAGCTGTGAGTGCCCTATGGAAATAGCTAGAAGCTTGTTTGATTGTTGTTGAATGCTTATAGGGGTTCCGAGAGCATTTCTACTTCACGGCAGATTGTGAGGAGTCTTTGCTACGGGATTTGAATTGAGGGATGTTTAGGGTTTTAGTTTTCTTCATTAGTTGTCTTTGAATTGTCCATGAATTTGCTCAGATCATCAGATCTGATTCTATTCCTTGCTATCTTGTTTTGTATGAATTTCAATTGCAATTATATTCTTGATTTCTTGTTCGTAACTTTGATTTCTTTAGATTTCTGCAATTCAAACCCCATGCTTAGCTACTGACTTAGGTATTAATCTAGTTACTGTTTTTGACATAGATAATTCGCTTGTCACAAATTGTTGAGTGTTGTTCATTTAATTAGCAAACCTTAGTTCTATTCGATGGATTTGTTGTCACTGATTGAGCTTTTGAGTTTAATAGTTGAATTTTGTGGTGATTGTGATTATGCTTGAAAATGGAATGTTGAACTTGAGCTTGTGATTTGTTATCTCTGTCCAAGTTTAGTTATTTGAGCTTAAGAAATTGATGGAAATTATGATTGTGAATTGGAGAGATGGTTATTAATTTATTTGATCCAATGATGCTTAATTGTTAACAACTTGAATTGAAAGAAGTTTAATCATGTTTTGATGAGGATGAATTATCTTTAATTCTGATCTTGAATGCATTAGATGAAGATAAATTGAATTGTAAGTCAAATGATGTACTTAATTGACCTTGTTGACGTAAGAATTTGATTGGAACCAATTCCAGAAATGCACACACATATTAGTTATCCTTGGAAAAATACGACTTGAGATTCCTTACTACACGCATTTTCTTTAGTTTAAATGAGTTCCAATCTTTATTAATTTGGAGCGCCTTGTGACATGCAAAAAGGCTGACACCAAATTTTGGCGCCGTTGCCGGGGAAAACTAGCAATGTGTGTTTAATTTTAGATTGATGCATTGATTGGTTTATCTTGTTAGCATGTTGATTGATTTGATTGCTTATTCTTTTTGTATTTTCATGTTGGATTATTCTTGAATTTTTTAAATGCTTTTACTGTTCATGTTTTTATGTGATTGAAACTTTATGCATTTGAGTCTTCTAACAATTTGTTCTAGTGTTGTAGTGTGAGAACAGGAGATTTCTTTAGCATGGATCCATATTTTCAGAATTTTGGAGGTGGAATGGAGAGTTATCAGTGTTTTCAACCTGAGTATCAATATTACCCAAGCATGGATCAACAAAATAGGTATGAGTCATTTTCGAATGGTTTTAATGCTAATTGGGTGGATAATTCATGTTTCAAGTATGAAAGTGCACAATGACCATTCATTGAGCCATATCCAGCTTTCCAGAGTTCATATGAATTTCAAGAAGTTTCAACATCATTTGCACCATATTCTTTTCAACAAAACAATCCTCAGATGGATGAGACAACATGGAAACTCAAGGAGATGATGCAACAAATGATCGAACATCAAGAGCGACAATTTTCAAGGATTCAGAACATACAGATTCAATTAGATCAAATTACATCATCTATTAATCAGCCGCAAGCACAAAACTCCAGTGGAGAGATGGAAAGTAGCGATTCTGTCAGGCCTGACCCTACTTCCATTAATTCACATGATTTTTCTAATATTTTTTGTGATGATTATGTGATTATGCAAATTTCTGATCCTAATGATTTTGTTGTTGAAGATGTTGTTAGTGATTCAGGTTCTGAGCATGTTTTTGAAGATGATTTAAGTGTAGGGGAATGCTTACTGGAAGCATTACCTCAAGAATCACCAAGAGTTGAAGATGTAAGTGTAGGGACTTGTGCTATGAAGCCAAGCACCCAAGAATCACTACATGAGGATGTACAACCACCAGAACAAGAGCTTGAGCCATATCTTGATGAAAAGGAGGTAAAAATCACCACTCCAGGTACCTTTCAACATGAAAAGGTTAGTATTTTTTGTGATTTTTCAGAAAATTTTATAGAGGTACCGATTGTTGATTTTATTAGATGTGAATCATTTCTTGAAATATCTTTTGTCCACACTAATATTCTCCTATTTTCTTTTTATCCCACTTGCTTGTGGGAGGTGTTTATTTTTATTGATGTTGTAGGAGAACATGAGCTTCCGGAGTTGGTGTTTAAACTGAACCGATTAAGACCTCCGGAAAGAATTTTGAAGGGAAAAATGAGTAATAAGGAGAATTTGAGTGGAACCATGATTACTCCACTTCCGGGGTGGCTTCTTCTTTTAGATCTTCTTTTAGACCTTCTTCAACCACCGTGAATTAAAGGGGAGTTAGTTCCAATTTTGCTTTCTCTTGCATTTTAATTCATGCTTTGTTAATAAATTCCTTTTATACGTTTTTTAGTTTCATTTTCCTATATTTGCATTTTATTTCCACACTTTCCTTTCATACTTTGCATTTTGTTAGTATATAGCATTTCATTTAAATAAAAGTCTTCATGGGAATTTGCTAGTAATATTTTTAAGATGGTAAAAGTTGTTTTAAATTTGACCATCAATTTTAGGTCATATGACATGATTGAATGCTCTACTTACATGACATTGGTTAAATTGGTGGTGAATTCCATTTTGATTGATTGAGCTTGTTGCATGAATATTACCTAGAGAGGACCACTTTAAGCCTATACACTATTATTTTCTCTTGTGTGGCATGCACTCATAGCAATAGAAACTCTAGAACTTGCTTAGTTTCTTTTCAAAGTCACAATAGCATTTGTGTGCATGGAAATTGAGGATTTTGTCAATTGTGTTTCCCTTCATACTTTCCTATTTCTTTCCCACAATTTTCTTTAAAAAATTTCATTTCATCTAGCATTCTAAATCTTGATCATTTTTTACTTGTCATTCTTCTTGTGTTGAGAGTTTTGGATTAATTGCTTGATGAGTTAGATTGCTAAGATGGACAAGGTTTTATGTGTTGGGGGAGGGGGTTTAATTGAAATTGAGTTCTTTTATGTTGGGAAGTGAGTGAATGCACTGAAAAGAGGAAGCATAGTGGATTTTATTGGATGGTGTCTTTTGCTAATAAGTGATACATTTGATGTGTGAGTAGAAGTGTTATCAATAGCTTGGAATTCCGGGAGCTGTGGAAATCTGCAGAATTGAAGTGCAGAGACTTTTACAAAGCTGGAAATTTAAGTGCAGAGTTGAAAAATGAGGTGCATTTTGTATCAGATTTGTATCAAGAATCAAGAGTAGCAATTTAATCAGAAAAAGGCCCAAGTGAAGCTCTTTTGGGTGCAGAAACAAATGGAATGAAAAGCTGAAGAAATTGCAGAAATAGAAAAGAACCACTGAATTGCTGAGCAGAACTCAATTTATTTACTAAGTGTTAATGTTGTTACTAATTAGCACTATTGTGAACTGAAGCTCCAACCATTACAGTACTAAATGAATTTGAATTACTTTTAATTTGAATTCTGGAGTATATCTGCTGGAATTTGGAAAGCAGAGGAATGTTTGTTATTAGTGCGCTATTGGAAAATCTGGAGCAATGACAGAAATTCAGAAATGGACAGATGCAGTGTTGAATTGTAGTTAGCAGCTGGATTGTTGCAACAAGAGAAGTTTCTATCTTACCACTGTCAATTGGTATTACAACATCTTTAATATTGTTGAGATGCAAATTCTGAAAAGTGTTGGATGTTAAATTTAGAAACTGAACTGAGGAAGTTTGTCTTTATTCTATATGAAATCCGAGATAAGATGTTGAGCTGGAAATCAGGTTACTTGAAGATCAGAACTCTTTGTGAAGAACTTGAGGAGTTTCCACTAAATTCTGAAATTTTCCT
This sequence comes from Zingiber officinale, assembly GCF_018446385.1. Classification (NCBI taxonomy): domain Eukaryota; kingdom Viridiplantae; phylum Streptophyta; class Magnoliopsida; order Zingiberales; family Zingiberaceae; genus Zingiber; species Zingiber officinale. The sequence continues at coordinate 102,052,591 of NC_056001.1, read as the reverse complement.
GAAATTCGGATACAAGAAGCAATTGGAAATTATGGTGTATCAGTAAGGATCAGCAGGAGTTTGAAGACTAAAACTTCGATATCAGATTCAATTCTGAAGATCACTTCTGACAGGTTTCTGGACTCGGATTTTTGAAGATCTAATAACCTTCAACATCAAAGGCAATTGCATTTCTGAAATCATTTCTTTGAATCTGATTCTGGAGTCAACTTCTGAAGTTATTTCTGAAACTAAAGAATATAGCAGCTGTTTGAGTTACAAATCTGTTGAAAGAAGATTTTAGAAGTAATAGAGTAGACTTCTTTGCATTTTAAGTGGCAAACTTGTGATGATGATGTTGATTCCAAAGGGGCTATGTGAGTTGTTTCTATGTGCCAAACGATGATGCTTTCCTTATCAGATTAGATCTGAAATAAATGATACCATTTGTTGTCACTAATTCAACATACCAAGCTGAGATTACCTTAAATCCTAGAAACAAAAATGTTAAAATGGAAATATGGTAAACTGAAATGGTTGAGGTTGCTATGGAATTTATTAATGTGCCAATTTTCTTGGATTGGATTCCTATTGTAAACTTAGTTTCTGATTTAAAAGAATGCAAGGTACATCAAGACCAAGTTCAGGAATCAAGTTTGATCAGAGATCAAACTGCACTCTGATTTTCAATTATCAGATACACTGCAGTTTCATGAATCCAGCCAAGATCACCTTGAATTCCAGCATCTGAAACTAGCTGTAGATTCTGATAATTGACATATTAGAGTGTTCACATATTGCAGAAACTGCAGCGTGCAGAAAATCAGAATGGAACTAATATATCTGGTTATTAAATCTGCAGCTAGTGGCCTTGAATAAATCATATATGCAGTAAATAGAATCCTGAGCTGTGATTGTTTGATGCTGAATTTTGTGATCAAAGCTGCTATGGGTGGTTAATGGAATTTGATTTGGTCTTAAATCTGTCAAAGACAGAAACAGAGAAAGGTAACTTACAACAGAAAATAAAGAAAAATATACAGTGCTGATTTTAAGTGTGCATTGTCCGAGACGACCAAAGTTTAAGTATGGGGGAGGGAGCTCTTTTCCAGAAAGGGATGTGACATTATTTGAGCTTCAAAATGCTAGAATTGAAGTGTAAGAGCTGGAAAAATAGTGAAAATAGAAATAAATAAAAAAACAGAGAAGAGGAAATGGCAATACAAAAGAGTATCAAAGTTGGAGATTGAGTATCAAGATTTTATGTTGGTCATCAAATGGAAGGGGAGTTTAGCTTTGTCTTTTGTATTGATAAAAACAAATGGTATTCATTTCTTTTTACATCAAATGGGTTAACTCATCAAGTAAATTCCTTTCATACTCTCACTCTCTTCATTGATGCATTTTCTTTTGTTTATTTCATCCACTTTCATTGTTCTTCTTGCTTCCATTTAAATTCTTGATGATAAAATCCTTTTGATTCATGTATGATATGTTCATAGTGGTGGAGAATTAGACACTAAGCAAGCTTATGGTAGTGAAATGTTGTGAGTTGCATTGAGTGAGCTCCACTAATACATATTTTGAGTGTGAGAGCTAGAATAGGTAAATCCCTTGTGAGATTGCATCTTGCTTAATTTTTTAATTGGATTGAAACTACCATACCTACTGATTATTGTTTGGATTGTATTCATGATTGTTTGTGATCTTTAAGATGACCTTAGTTAATTACTTTTTACCATTTTCTAGGTATTGCTAGGGAATTTTCTATGGAGATGATTTTTTTAGTTTTCTTTACTTGAACGGGGCGTCCAAGATTAAGTGTGGGGGATTTGATAACCATGATTTTGGCTATATTATCTTGATTCATAATGCATGCTTTTGATGGTTTATTCATAGCTTAATCTCACATATACATTATATTTCATAATTGCATGTGACCTTGGACTTAATTGTAATTTAGCCAATTATCATGGTATTTGATGCTAATCTTTGATTATTATTTTGTAGGCATCAAAAGGGTCATGGACCCGATCAAATCAGACCGCATTTGGGCTCAAATCAAGGGCTTAATGAGGCGATCAAACCTTGGAGTATTATGAGCCGTCCATTGAAGATTGGAGAGATCTGAGCCATCCGTCAAGCATCTGGTCCATCCGACCTAATGAGGAGCAGATCTCGTCCATTGATGAATATCCAGAAGTTTTGATCCAGATCTGACCTCATCCAGCCGTTGATCAAGGCCCGGATTGTTCTGGACTGTCCGATCAGATAAGAAGGGGTTTAAATCCCGCGAGAAGCTACAGGAACACTTGGGCTCGGTTCGCGATTTTGCTACAGTGCCTTCATCTTCTTCTTCGCAGCGACGCCGACGCTCCCATTCCTCGATCCAGATTCGTGAGCTAGATTTCTTCGACGACGATCATCAGCTGTCGGCGTTCATCTTCCGGTGATCAGAGAGTGTTGAGAGAGGTTTCTCGGACGCGACTCAGGTTCTGCTCACTGCCACGATTCCGATTGTGGAGGTCTCCCAATCGGCGATCTTCGCATCCACCAGAGCTTAGAGGGAGGTCTCCTGAGAGCTACTGGACCTTTTCCGATCTTCATTACGCAGCAAAGCTGGGTCGATTTGGCCGATCGATCTGATTTGCGACTCAACAAAACTTGAGCTCTGTTTCTTCGGCCGATGAGGTTTCCAGATGGATGGAGCTTGAACGGAGGTTTCCGTGAGCTGTGAGTGCCCTATGGAAATAGCTAGAAGCTTGTTTGATTGTTGTTGAATGCTTATAGGGGTTCCGAGAGCATTTCTACTTCACGGTAGATTGTGAGGAGTCTTTGCTACGGGATTTGAATTGAGGGATGTTTAGGGTTTTAGTTTTCTTCATTAGTTGTCTTTGAATTGTCCATGAATTTGCTCAGATCATCAGATCTGATTCTATTCCTTGCTATCTTGTTTTGTTTGAATTTCAATTGCAATTATATTCTAGATTTCTTGTTCGTAACTTTGATTTCTTTAGATTTCTGCAATTCAAACCCCATGCTTAGCTACTGACTTAGGTATTAATCTAGTTACTGTTTTTGACATAGATAATTCGCTTGTCACAAATTGTTGAGTGTTGTTCATTTAATTAGCAAACCTTAGTTCTATTCGATGGATTTGTTGTCACTGATTGAGCTTTTGAGTTTAATAGTTGAATTTTGTGGTGATTGTGATTATGCTTGAAAATGGAATGTTGAACTTGAGCTTGTGATTTGTTATCTCTGTCCAAGTTTAGTTATTTGAGCTTAAGAAATTGATGGAAATTATGATTGTGAATTGGAGAGATGGTTATTAATTTATTTGATCCAATGATGCTTAATTGTTAATAACTTGAATTGAAAGAAGTTTAATCATGTTTTGATGAGGATGAATTATCTTTAATTCTGATCTTGAATGCATTAGATGAAGATAAATTGAATTGTAAGTCAAATGATGTACTTAATTGACCTTGTTGACGTAAGAATTTGATTGGAACCAATTCCAGAATGCACACACATATTAGTTATCCTTGGAAAAATACGACTTGGGACTCCTTACTACACGCATTTTCTTTAGTTTAAATGGGTTCCAATCTTTATTAATTTGGAGCGCCTTGTGACATGCAAAAAGGCCGACACCAACGGTCGTGCACTTTCCTTCTCCTGTTTGGCCACACGGTCGTGCGAGGTTGAACGATCGTGTTCTCTGGCTCATTTCGGTGCGTCGACAATCGCTGTTTTTGCTCCAAAAATTATCCCTATCAACACAAAATCAAACAAAGAGTAGATATCCGAACAAACGAATATATATGATGAATACATGATAAAAGAGTTGATCATATGAATAATATGTACGTATAAAGCAAGTGAATGTGTGTTAAAAATATGCATAAACTATCATAATATTTACGCACATCATGGAGCATCTTAGGTTGGAGCATTGGAGAGACCCTCGGCCGAATGGAGGCACCCCCAAGTGGATAGAGGCCAAAGTTCATGGAGAGGATCAATTCGAGTGAAGATGCTTCGAGTCATTGGAGGTGCATTCAATGCATTATAAAACAATTCCACGGTTAGCTCTTTTAGTACAACTTCTAACAAGCTTTCTTGATCATTCTGCTACATCCTCCTCCTCCCGTTGTACTACGACACTACTATGCCATGTTGCAGAAGAACGACTCCGACATCAAGCTTCAAATCTCCAGCTACAATTATTGTCAATAAATTTATTTTTGTTAATTCAATTAATTGTACTTGCATATGAAAGTGTAGCCTATTACACTCTCTTATTTGTAACCAATGGTAGAAAAAAATGTGGAATCCGTCATCTCAGCGGCCCCACTCTCTTATTTGTAACCAAGCTTCAAGTTTTAGTGGGTTTCCCAATTGATATGGTCCAAGGGATCATAAGCCTTGGAGTAGGGGTCATAAAAGACTCTGAACCAAGTAAAATCAACTTGCGTACTCTTGTTGGTTTTCTTGTAATCCTATTTCATTATTTCCGTTGCGTACTCATGTTTTAGAAAAGGTTTTAAAAATTGAAAAAGGAAAAGTTTTAAAAACAAGATTCACCCCGCTATCTCGTTCTTTTTGATCCTTTAATTCACTCCTCCCTTCTAGCGATCCAAACTACTTCCGCTGAACCATTAATTGATATCAAAGTCAAACCACTCAAAAGGATTAACTGTCGACAAGTAATTAGATCGGGAGGAATGGTCGGATCAAGCATCCATCCACCAAAGTTTGAGAGGGAATTCACTGTATGGAAAAGAAAAATGGAGATATTTTTAAAAATAGATTTTGATATTATGTTATGTATAAAACATGGGTTTGAAGTGCCCGGGAATGAGGATGGAGTAGAAATTGATGAACAATGATGGAACAAAAAATAACGAGATGAGTTCATGGCTAATGGTAAGGCAAAGTTCATCTTCTTAATGTGTTACCCATACAGGAGATAAACAAGATAAGCCTCTATGACTAAGCCAAAGACCTCTAGGACAAGTTTCTAGAACTTCATGAGGAGACCTCAGAAATAAAGCTAGTCAATAGGGATTTGATGAAGAATCAACTAACTTATCTCTGACTAGAGAAGGGAGAGACAATAGGCCCAACCTCAGGCCAAGTTTGAACCGGACCCGATCTAGACCTAGAAATAGTTCAATGGGTTGGGTACCCATTGACTCGGTTCTAGTTCAAAAATTGAAACTGGCCTAGTAGGGTGCCACGCCTATTCCAGTTCAGCTCCTCTAAAATTCACCCATCAGTAGTTAACCACCGGTTCAAACCAGTGGTTCATTTTTTAAGTTTTGGACCTTTAGAACTACAAATTAATCGGTGGTTCACGATCGTCATTCTAGCCGTTGGGATGAAAAAAATTGTTTTTTGTATTTTTTTCAACAGTTGAGATATTTGGCCATTTTTTTATCAATGACTACAATTTAGTATATGTTACTCTCTAAGTCAATGATCAATGATTCTAGCCCTCTTCACACTTTCAACTTCCTCTTCCAAGTTCCGACTGTAATGGAAGGAGGCCAAGGGCAATAAGGAGGTAGAGGGCTAGGAGGTTCATCATCTCGATCTCAGAAGGGCAAAGAAATAGTAAATCTGAACATTCAATACATGAATGATGAGACCAACAACTTCTGAATTTGACTTTGACACCCGAAACCTAAAGAAGTACTGATGCAATTATTTCTAAGGTTCGGGAAGTTTCTCCTTTAAAATCTTCTATTTTTACTAAATATTTTGATAAAGTCACTCTTCCATCGAGAGAATTATGTGCAAAATATAAGTACTACAATGTTTTCTATAAATTCCAAACTGGTGATGACTATGTGTCATTGAAACGACACGTAGAAGTGAAACACCTGACAAAATTTGGAATTGACCATACTCAAGCATAATTATCTAGATTTTCTATGAGTGGAAGTAGTGATTCTAGTTTAGTTTTATATTTTGATAATAAATTAAGAAAATCATTAGCTAGATTTATTTTCTAAGAATATCTTTCATTTAGTTTTAGATCTAAATGCACTTTTAAAGATTTTTGTAAAGAATCTCTTAAGTCATTTGCTAAATATGTTCTTAGAACTACACTACAAAACAATTAAAAGATTAGTAAAACAAGGAGAAAATTAATTGAAGAATTTAGTAAATTAAATAATAAAATTTATTTATATTATGATATTTGGAGTAATCATTCGCAAACACATTTATATATGGGTGTGACTTACCATTGGATCGATAACTCTTGGAATATCCAAAAACAATTGTTAGCTTATAGAATTTTTGATGAATCACATAATACTCACAACATCATACAATTATTATATTTAATTTTAGAAGAAAAGGAATTAACTCATAAAATATCTTTAATATCATTTGATAATGCTAATTTTAATACTGTTAGTATTGAAAAACTTAAATTTATATGTCAACCTATTATTGATAGTTTTTTTTATATTCGTTGCATTTGTTATATTTTAAATTTATGTGTTCAAGATGGATTAAGAATTTTAGTAAATCATATTGAACCAATTAGAAATGTTATTTCCTATTTATGGCCACATTCATTTATAATGAAATAATTGAGTACATTTTGTAAAATTAATGGAATGAGACCTAAAAATTTTCATGTGATGAACCAACATGTTGGAATTCAACATATCAATTATATAGAAAATTATTATGTTCATTTTTTACACAAAATATTAATAATGCTAATATATATTTATTTTCACAACAATGAAATATTTGTAATAGCATTTTAAAATTTTAAATGTATTTAATAATGTAATCAAATAACTTTCTAGTTTTTATTATCCTACTTCTCATTTAGTTTTAGGAATTTTTTAATATAATATTAGTTTTAAATGAAAATAGTACTAATGAATTTTTTATCTTCTTGTATATTAGTAATGAACATAAAATGGGAAAAATATTTTTTTTCATGTTCTTAGAAAATCTAGGTTTAGGTTTACCATTGTATTCTGTATTACTATTATTGTTGTTGGCTAATATAGTATTGCAGGAAAAGTCTTAGTGGATCGGGCGATCAGACACTGAGCAGGCAAAAGTCTAAACAGGTCTGGAGGACCAATGTTTGACAGGTAAGTTGAGGTATGCAACTGGAGGAGCGATAGTGAGGTCGGGTTCCTAAAGGGAACAACCTTAGGTTACTGATCCAACTGAAGAAACTGGGAAGGTTTCCAAGTTGAGATCAAGACAGTTCTACTGTCTATATTACTCATGCATTATATTACTGTGCTAACCTTTGTTTTGCAGAAATATTGTTTAACTCTGTTTTGCAGATTCGGCCTGATCGGTCGATCGAACAGGAGGATCGGTCGATCGAACCAACTTGACTTAGACCAGAGATCAGTTCAGACCAAAGCAAAGCACAGTCCGATCGAAGCTTGATCGGTCGACCGTTGACCGAACCAGGGATCGGTCGACCGATCCAATCAGCATTAAACAACATTAAAAGAAGATCTCTTGCAGATTTCGACAAACAAGGAAAAGGCTTATTCGGTCGACTGAAAAGATGGTTCGGTCGACCGAACCATTAAAGATCAGTTAATGCATATTTCCGAGCCAGCGTCAGACTCCGGCCAGGAAGGAAGGAGGGAGCGGGTTCGATCGACCGAACAGTGGGATCGGTCGACTGAACACCCAAGGCCTATAAAATGGAGCTCAAAGTCTGTGGCCGGTAGACAATTTTTCTGATAAAAAATTATGTTCTGCAAACGACTCGTCTTCATTAGCCGAGCAAGCTACATCATCCGGAAGTGCCTGTTAGAGTGTATACTAAAAGCCTAGCTTTTGGTATAAACATTTATCTAGAAATAAGAATCACATTGGTCAAATGTCTACATTTATGATAAATGTAGTTGTTCAATTAATTTATATTGTAGATAACATGGTGTGTGGTGTCACACACAGAGGATCATGTTATCAGTACCTTATAAATTATAAACAGCAGCTCACGACCATAATGGAAAGGAACAAACCATTGGAAGGTCGTAGTGTAATTAGGTATTAGTTTATCTTAACTATATAATTACACTAGTACACTTAGAGTGTATTGAGTAGGACCATTTGAGGTCGTTCCTTTTGTACTGACTTTATGAAGGAACAAAGACCTCAGTTATTATGGAAGTGTGTACTCTTAATCCTAATATAATAACAAGCACATATATTTGATATTTATTTCTTTAATTTATCAATGGGTGAGATTTAGTTCGATAAATCAATAAGCCCGATAAGTTGAGAAATGATATCACTTATAGTGTGTGTTGTTGATTATAGAAGGAAACTGTGTCCTAGTGATCTAGGTTGAGAATGTCCCCAAGAGGAGTGTAACGACCCAATTTTCCCTATTTCAAGTTCTAAAAGTCCATAAAAATATTTGGAAATACTTTTAAAATATTCTAGAGATTTTTAGGAATTTTTAGAGTATTTTTACGTAATTTTTGGAGGTCGTTTAGTAGGGTTACAAAAAGAAAGAAGTTTCTTAAAAAAATGTTGAAGGTGAGATTCGAACCCACGACCTCGGGTCGGACTGACCCAAGCAAAACCGGTCCAACCAGCTGAGCTACACGGTTTTGTTAACCTTATATGGTGAGAACTAAGTTTATAGCATAGTTAAGGATTAGGAAATAAATAGGTATTAAAAGGAGAACTTGAGTTTTACCCGAGACCTAATTTTCCTCACCTTTCTCTCCCGACGGCGCTGTTCCTCTCCTCGGGCGAAAACGCAGCGGCGTTAGGGCTTCGATCCGGCGGCCGACGAGCACCTTTCTTCGAGAGCTCTTCACACATTCGTGACCGGCTCATCGAGGGGAGCACGCAGACACGAAGAGATCGAAGAAATTTCAAGTCTCTGCAAGCCCTAGAAGCCGATCTCGGCTGTAAGTCCAAGAAATCCAAGGTGAGTTGCTTCTCACCAGCGGTAGGAGTTGCTCCGATCTTTCGGTTTCGTTTCCTTGTTTCCCGAGTTTCTTGAATCCGAACCATGCTATAAAGATTTTTGGTTTTGGGTGTTCTGCCGTGGGTTTCAAAGAGGGACCAAGAACTGGTTTTGTTTAATTGAGCATGTAGGATAGTTTTGCGCCGAATCTAAGCTTGCTAGGGATCAAGTTTTTGTTTCTCCTTGTTTTTTTTGGAATCTGCCGTGACCTAGGGATGAGTTTAAAGTTCCTACCGTGACCTTCAGGATGGAGAAAGGGCTTAATGGATTTAGCCTTGATTGATGTTGCTTTAGCTTTTATTGATTCTGTAATTTCTGGACAAATATATTGGCTTGGGTCATTTCCTTTATGCTGTCGTGAGTTGATTAAGAAGAGGAGAAGGGATTTAAATTGTCATAGCAATCACCCCTTTTAATAGCATGTGCTTAACAGAAATCTGCCAATGCATTTCTTAATAGAATAGTTGACTTCCTTTGCTACCATATCAAGCTTTGCATAGGTGTAAACTTCAGCAGATTATAGCCTATATAAGTAGAAGAAGTATTGCAGATTTGGTTTAGCTTATGTGGCTTGCATTATCTCGGATTAATGGGGCTGGTAGTTAGCTTTCTTTTGCTTTTATCACAGCATGTTTAGAAAGCTTAAAGTTACTTTCTTTTGCTCTTATCACAGCATGTTTAGAAAGATCAAATTAGCTTTCTTTTGCTCTTATCACAGCATGTTTAGAAAGTCCAAGTTGCTTTCTTTGTGCTATTTTTATAGCATGATTAGTAAGTTTAAAGTTGCTTTTCTTTGCTCTATTTTTACAGCATGATTAGTAAGCTCAAGTTGCTTTTCTTTGCTCTATTTTTACAGCATGATTAGTAAGCTTAAAGTTGCTTTCTTTAGCTCTATTTTATAGCATGATTAGTAAGCTCAAAGTTATTTCCATTTGCTATTTTAACAAGCATGAACAGCCATGTATTCTAATGGAAAAATAAGAATCCTATTAAATACTTTTAGAAGTATTAACAAGTAAAAGGAAGATAAAGAAAAGAAAGGGAAAAGGCTAAGGCCTTAAGTAAAATCCCGAATTCAAGACTTTAGGGATTTTGGCACACAAGGTGCTTATTAAATGCCAAGGCATTTTATTATAAGAAGTATTTAAAGATAAAAAGTATTTTACTTTTAAATGGCATGTACCGGACACAAGATCCAAGGGATGGGCTCCAAGTTGCCCCTAGGCACATGGCCTAGAAGGGATGGACTCCAAGTTGCCCCTAGGCACATGGCCTAGAAGTATCTTAGTAGTTTCGGGATTAGCTACCTCGATTCTTATTAAGAATGCGCGCAAAGTGGTACAATGCCGGGCCCAAGAGAAGTTGATTATTATTTTAAAGTATTATTAAAGTATAAGTTTTGAAACAAATGAAACAAGCTTCAAATATGTTTAGAATTAGAAAGTTTAGTCTCTTGTTATTTGAAGCATGCAGTAGTAGTTTATTTGTTTCTTGCTATTAGATTATTCAGCATGTTTAGCTTTATTTGCTTTCAGCATGCAGTTAGTATATTATTCTTGTGAGCATGAGTAGCTTTACAAGTTTAGTAGCTTTACATGTTTAGTATTTCAGTTAGTATGCTTCCTTATTTGGATTATGAGCATGATTAGCTATACATGTTTAATATTTCAGTTAGTATGTTTCCTTTATTGGATTATGAGCATGATTAGCTATACATGTTTAGTATTTCAGTTAGTATGATTCCTTTATTGGATTTTGAGCATGATTAGCTATACATGATTAGTATTTCAGTTAGTTTGATTCCTTTGCTATTTATGAGCATGAGTAGCTTTACATGTTAGCATTCAGTTTTAGCATGTTTTTATTTATATACATGCATATCGAGTTTTTGTGAGTAGATAGCGCTCACTAAGCTTTATGCTTATAGACTGCACTTCCTCCTACTGCAGATAAAGGAAAGGAAAAGATTTAGCAAGGAAGGCGACAAGGTGGTGGTGATGAAGGTGTGTGATGCCAGGACTATGGAGAGATCATGAGTTTGCTAAGGAAACTGTCAAGACTCCTTTGAGTTTTCTTTCAGTTATTAAGTTGATAGAGATTGTATTAGTTGTTTCCTTTGTCTATGTTGATTAATTGAGTCTATTCCGCATTGTTAGTTGAGTTATTTCCTATTGTTGGAGCTATATAGTTTTCTATTGCTAGAATAGTTTCTTTTTAGTGTCGTGTTATTATTTCTGCGTGGTTGTGAAAAATATGTTCCAGCCGCCTGTGGCTGTGTATATAGTGTTTGTATCCCAGTTTGGGGTCACCGGTACAGGGGAGACTCTGCCGAAATTTTCGGTAGGGATTCCTCGTAGTTAAGTAGCGTACCGGTTAAGTAGAGTTAGTAGTTAAGTAACGGTCATCCTTAGAATGTAGTAGCAGTATGAAGGGTGGTCGTTACAGTTGGTATCAGAGCAGGTCCCATTCTCCAGCATCACACACACATCAGCATCATCCTTGCCGTCTTCAAGTAAGAAAGTATTTAAGTTTTTTCTTTATTGCTTTTCTTTATTATTATTTGCAGTATAGAGTGATTGTTTATAAGTGCCTAAGTAAGATAGAAGTTATTGTTTCTCCTTTCTTGATCCATACATATGTTTGTTTAGAACGGATAGAGAAGATACCAAGTCTTTTTCTCTGCATAATTAGATGTCAAGAATAGGACATCCCCGTACCGTTCGTACTGAGAACCAAGATCAGGAGAACGAAGAGCTTAGATCAATTGAGCCAATCTCTCTGAAGTTATTGCCCAACTCCAGAGACAAGTAGTAGAGCAGCAACAAGTGATTGCCAATCTGATGGCCAATCAGAAGCTAGCTCCTCCCACTCCCCCAACCATCATTGTGGAGACCCCAGTGGGGACTGAAGTCCCATCAGTTGCCCTGGAAGTCACCACAACACCTAGAAGACAAGAAGTATACCTGATACAGTGGCTAAAGCTGAAGCCAGAAAACTTCTCAGGCACGACTGAGCCCTGAGATGCACAGGTTTGGTTCAAGACACTTGAGAGCACAATGAAGCTTCTTGACTGACCAGAAGTCGAGAAGGTTAAGTGTGCCTCTTTCTGCCTATCTGGAGATGCTCGTATGTGGTGGGAGCGAGTTAAGAGTAAGAGAGCAATCAACCAGATGAGCTGGGTTGACTTCGAGATAGAGTTTTACGAAGAAGTCTTCCGTCAACGGATCACCAATAAACAGTATGAGGAGCTTATGGAATTCAGACAAGGTGACCTACCAGTAGAAGAAGCGGTTAAAAGATTTAACAGGCTAGCTCACCTTTGCCTAGAGTTAGTAAGTACAGTGAAAGAATGAGTCAAACTGATGCTCCTAATGCTGAGACCAGAAATAACACCTAATGTGAGTAGTGAAACTCACCGACCATAGATTGGTGAAGAGCTGGTCAGCAGGGCATTAGTGAGCACTATCTAAACAACATCAAGGTACAACAAACGCAACACAAGCCAGTCAAGATAGAAGACAAGACAGTGGGGAAACAGAGACCCCAGTCAAGTAATCAGAACTAGAAGGACAAAGATAACAAGAAAGACCCAAGCAGGAAGATGTTCGGGTAGTCTGTGGGTATCCATAGGTATTTCCAGAAGAGCTACCTGGACTACCTCACAACAGAGAAGCGGAATTTGAAATTGAATTGGTTCCTGACGCCAGCCCAATTTCAAAAGCCCTGTATCAAATTTCTCTAGCAGAGCTAAAAGAGTTACAAGAACAATTTCAGGAGCTACTTGACAAGGGTTTCATCCGCCCTAGTCACTCACCTTGGGAGCTCCTGTGTTGTTTGTCAAGAAGAAAGACGGATCTATGCTAATGTGCATAGATTTTAGAGTCTTGAGCAAAGTAACAGTTAAAGACTAGTACCCTCTTTCGAATAGATGATCTATTTGATCAGCTAAAGAGAGCAACAATGTTCCCTAAAATATACCTGCGTTTTGGGAACCATCAGTTGAAAGCGGAAGGAAGTAATACACCCAGGTAAAGCTAACAAAGTGGCAGATGCACTAAGCAGAAAGTCCAGTGCATCCCTGATGTCTCTGTCATCATTAGCCCTGCCACTGCAGAAAGAGTTGTCAGACTTTGGAGTCGAAATTATTTATGGGCAACTCTCTGCATTGACCTTAGAGTCAACCCTGCTTGAGGATATACAGAGAAAGCAAAGTGAAGATCCAGATATCCAAAAGATCAAGCAAGGGATACAAGAAGAAGAAAATTCAGAGTTTCGAGTATCAAATAGTGGAATCCTCTACCAGGGGAACCGCCTTTGTGTCCCTAATGACGAAGAGTTGAGAAAGAAGATTATAGAAGAAGCTCATAGTACACCCTACTCCATGCATCCTGGTTCTACCAAGATATACCAAGACGTGAAACAGAGGTTCTGGTGGTTTGGACTCAAAGGAGATGTAGCTAAGTATGTCAGTACCTGTCTGACATGTCAGAGGGTCAAAGCAGAACACCAGAGACCAGGAGGAGTCCTACAGCCCCTCCCAATACCAGAGTGGAAGTGGGAAGATATATCCATGGACTTTATAACAGGCCTTCCAAGAACTACAAATGGATATGACGCAATATGGGTAGTAGTGGACAGATTGACCAAGTCTGCTCATTTTCTAGCCATCAAGGTGTCCCACTCTATAGAGCAGTTGACACAGCTGCATGTTAAAGAGGTGATCAGACTTCACGGAGTTCCTAAATCTATTGTTTCTGATAGAGGTGGACGCTTCACCTCACACTTCTGGGAGTGTGTTCAGAACGCACTAGGCACCAAACTCAAGTTCTGCACAGCCTTCCATCCTCAGACTGATGGACAGACAGAGTGAGTAAATCAAATTCTAGAAGATATGCTCAGAGCTTGTGCACTAGATTTCAAGGGGAGTTGGTGCAAGTATCTATGCTTAGCTGAGTTTGTCTACAACAATAGTTATCAGGCCACCATCAAGATGACACCTTATGAGGCGTTATATGGTAGGAAGTGCAGATCACCCATCTGCTAGCAGGAAGCAAGTGAAAGAAAAGAAATGGAAGTAGAGCTGGGCATTCAGACAGAGCTGATAGATGAAACTACTCAGGCTATTTAGAAGATCAGACAGAGAATTGAGACTGCCCAGAGTAGACAGAAGAGTTATGCTGACACACACCGTAGGCCACTTGAATTCCAAGTAGGGGATTCAGTTTTTCTCAAGGTCGCTCCTATGAAGGGAGTGATGAGATTTGACAAGAGGGGCAAATTAAGTCCTCGTTATGTAGGACCTTACCTGATCATAGAGAGGGTTGGGAAAGTAGCTTACAAGCTGGATTTACCACAAGACATGTCAGCAGTACACAATGTATTTCATGTCTCCATGCTAAAGAAGTGTCTCCACGACCCGAGCCAAGTGATTCAGCCTCAGTCAGTGCAGATCCAAGAGGATCTTAGTTATGAGAGCAGACCTACACAAATAGTGGACAGAGAAGTCAAGAGACTAAGAAACAAAGAAGTGCCACTAGTGAAGGTTATCTGGCAGAACCAGACGCACGAGGAAGTCACTTGGAAACGTGAGGACGGTATGAGACAGAAGTATCCAGAATTGTTCTAAGTTCGAGGACGAACTTTTTATAAGGTATGGGGAATTGTAACGACCCAATTTTCCCTATTTCAAGTTCTAAAAGTCCAAAAAAATATTTGGAAATACTTTTAAAATATTCTAGAGATTTTTAGGAATTTTTAGAGTATTTTTACGTAATTTTTGGAGGTCGTTTAGTAGGGTTACAAAAAGAAAGAAGTTTCTTAAAAAAATGTTGAAGGTGAGATTCGAACCCACGACCTCGGGTCGGACTGACCCAAGCAAAACCGGTCCAACCAGCTGAGCTACACGGTTTTGTTAACCTTATATGGTGAGAACTAAGTTTATAGCATAGTTAAGGATTAGGAAATAAATAGGTATTAAAAGGAGAACTTGAGTTTTACCCGAGACCTAATTTTCCTCACCTTTCTCTCCCGACGGCGCTGTTCCTCTCCTCGGGCGAAAACGCAGCGGCGTTAGGGCTTCGATCCGGCGACCGACGAGCACCTTTCTTCGAGAGCTCTTCACACATTCGTGACCGGCTCATCGAGGGGAGCACGCAGACACGAAGAGATCGAAGAAATTTCAAGTCTCTGCAAGCCCTAGAAGCCGATCTCGGCTGTAAGTCCAAGAAATCCAAGGTGAGTTGCTTCTCACCTGCAGTAGGAGTTGCTTCGATTTTCCGTTTCGTTTCCTTGTTTCCGAGTTTCTTGAATCCGAACCATGCTATAAAGATTTTTGGTTTTGGGTGTTCTGCCGTGGGTTTCAAAGAGGGACCAAGAACTGGTTTTGTTTAATTGAGCATGTAGGATAGTTTTGCGCCGAATCTAAGCTTGCTAGGGATCAAGTTTTTGTTTCTCCTTGTTTTTTTTGAATCTTCCGTGACCTAGGGATGAGTTTAAAGTTCCTACCGTGACCTTCAGGATGGAGAAAGGGCTTAATGGATTTAGCCTTGATTGATGTTGCTTTAGCTTTTATTGATTCTGTAATTTCTGGACAAATATATTGGCTTGGGTCATTTCCTTTATGCTGTCGTGAGTTGATTAAGAAGAGGAGAAGGGATTTAAATTGTCATAGCAATCACCCCTTTTAATAGCATGTGCTTAACAGAAATCTGCCAATGCATTTCTTAATAGAATAGTTGACTTCCTTTGCTACCATATCAAGCTTTGCATAGGTGTAAACTTCAGTAGATTATAGCCTATATAAGTAGAAGAAGTATTGCAGATTTGGTTTAGCTTATGTGGCTTGCATTATCTCGGATTAATGGGGCTGGTAGTTAGCTTTCTTTTGCTTTTATCACAGCATGTTTAGAAAGCTTAAAGTTACTTTCTTTTGCTCTTATCACAGCATGTTTAGAAAGATCAAATTAGCTTTCTTTTGCTCTTATCACAGCATGTTTAGAAAGTCCAAGTTGCTTTCTTTGTGCTATTTTTATAGCATGATTAGTAAGTTTAAAGTTGCTTTTCTTTGCTCTATTTTTACAGCATGATTAGTAAGCTCAAGTTGCTTTTCTTTGCTCTATTTTTACAGCATGATTAGTAAGCTTAAAGTTGCTTTCTTTAGCTCTATTTTATAGCATGATTAGTAAGCTCAAAGTTATTTCCATTTGCTATTTTAACAAGCATGAACAGCCATGTATTCTAATGGAAAAATAAGAATCCTATTAAATACTTTTAGAAGTATTAACAAGTAAAAGGAAGATAAAGAAAAGAAAGGGAAAAGGCTAAGGCCTTAAGTAAAATCCCGAATTCAAGACTTTAGGGATTTTGGCACACAAGGTGCTTATTAAATGCCAAGGCATTTTATTATAAGAAGTATTTAAAGATAAAAAGTATTTTACTTTTAAATGGCATGTACCGGACACAAGATCCAAGGGATGGGCTCCAAGTTGCCCCTAGGCACATGGCCTAGAAGGGATGGACTCCAAGTTGCCCCTAGGCACATGGCCTAGAAGTATCTTAGTAGTTTCGGGATTAGCTACCTCGATTCTTATTAAGAATGCGCGCAAAGTGGTACAATGCCGGGCCCAAGAGAAGTTGATTATTATTTTAAAGTATTATTAAAGTATAAGTTTTGAAACAAATGAAACAAGCTTCAAATATGTTTAGAATTAGAAAGTTTAGTCTCTTGTTATTTGAAGCATGCAGTAGTAGTTTATTTGTTTCTTGCTATTAGATTATTCAGCATGTTTAGCTTTATTTGCTTTCAGCATGCAGTTAGTATATTATTCTTGTGAGCATGAGTAGCTTTACAAGTTTAGTAGCTTTACATGTTTAGTATTTCAGTTAGTATGCTTCCTTATTTGGATTATGAGCATGATTAGCTATACATGTTTAATATTTCAGTTAGTATGTTTCCTTTATTGGATTATGAGCATGATTAGCTATACATGTTTAGTATTTCAGTTAGTATGATTCCTTTATTGGATTTTGAGCATGATTAGCTATACATGATTAGTATTTCAGTTAGTTTGATTCCTTTGCTATTTATGAGCATGAGTAGCTTTACATGTTAGCATTCAGTTTTAGCATGTTTTTATTTATATACATGCATATCGAGTTTTTGTGAGTAGATAGCGCTCACTAAGCTTTATGCTTATAGACTGCACTTCCTCCTACTGCAGATAAAGGAAAGGAAAAGATTTAGCAAGGAAGGCGACAAGGTGGTGGTGATGAAGGTGTGTGATGCCAGGACTATGGAGAGATCATGAGTTTGCTAAGGAAACTGTCAAGACTCCTTTGAGTTTTCTTTCAGTTATTAAGTTGATAGAGATTGTATTAGTTGTTTCCTTTGTCTATGTTGATTAATTGAGTCTATTCCGCATTGTTAGTTGAGTTATTTCCTATTGTTGGAGCTATATAGTTTTCTATTGCTAGAATAGTTTCTTTTTAGTGTCGTGTTATTATTTCTGCGTGGTTGTGAAAAATATATTCCAGCCGCCTGTGGCTGTGTATATAGTGTTTGTATCCCAGTTTGGGGTCACCGGTACAGGGGAGACTCTGCCGAAATTTTCGGTAGGGATTCCTCGTAGTTAAGTAGCGTACCGGTTAAGTAGAGTTAGTAGTTAAGTAACGGTCATCCTTAGAGTGTAGTAGCAGTATGAAGGGTGGTCGTTACAAGGAGCTCATAAGGATTGTCATGTTAAACCCTGCAGGTGGACTTAGTCCGACATGACGATGAAGTTGAGTGGTACTACTCTTGGAGCTAGATATTAATTAAGTGAGTTGCCAGTAACTTACTTAATTAGTGGACATTTGTTATCTTAAACACAGGGAGACTAACACACTCATAATAAGAAGGAGCCCAAAATGTAATTTGGGATTGGTGCGGTAGTTCAATAATAGTTCTTTAGTGGAATGAATTATTATTGATGAAATTAAGTTGTGTGTTCGGGGCGAACACGGGATGCTTAATTTCATCGGGAGACCAAAACCAATTCCTCCTCTCGGTCCCTATCGTAGCCTCTAGTATATAGAGATTTATACTCATCGCATACCCACCTTCTTACCCATCCAATGGGGCCAAGCTAGCTTGGAACCCAAGCTAGGGCCGGCCAAGACCAAGTGGATGAGCCATGTAGGTGGCCGGCCAAAGCTTGGGTCCCAAGCTTAGGTGGCCGACCACTAGAATATTTAAAAGGATTTTTATTAAAATTATTTCTTATGTGGATATCATGATTTTAAAAGAGAGTTTAAAAATAAAAAATTTCCTTTTATAGCTTTCTACAAAAGATTAAGAGAAGAGATTAATCTCTTTCCTTATTTGTAGTTTAAAAGGATGGTTTTAATTTTTGGTAAAAACTTTCCTTATTTGTAAATCATCTACATGTTTAAAAGAGAGTTTAAAATTTGAAATCTTTCCTTATTTGTTGATTAAAGGAGGATTTTAAATTTTAAGAAAACTTTCCTTTTTAACCATGTTCATGATTTAAAAGAAAGTTTAAAAATTAATAATTCTCTTTTATTAGTTTCTACAAAAGATTGAGAAAAGATTTGATATCTTTCCTTATTTGTAGATTAAAAGAGATTTTAATTTTTAGAGATAACTTTCTTTTTATCCACATGTTTAAAAGAAAGATTTTAATTTATTAAATTTCCTTTTTATAAACCAATCATGAAGGGATTAAATTATTGGAGAAATTTTATAAATTTCTGGAGACAAATTAGGAAGTTTTAATTAATTAAAACTCTCCTTGTTTGTAGCTTTGGTGTGGCCGGCCAAATAAAATTGAGAAATAAAATTGTTTTTAATTAAATAATTTTTCCTTTTCAATGGAAAAAGAATTAAGTAAATTTTTATTAAATTTTCCTTATTCGCCAGGATCAAGGATTATAAAAGAGGGGGTAGAGGAGGCTTCAAAGCTAACGACTCTATTCTATTTTTCTCCCTCTTTTTTCCTTGGTGGTGTGGCCGGCCCTATTTCTCTCCTCTCCTCTTGTTGGCCGAAACTTACCTCTTGGTGGAGCTTTTGTTAGTGGCCGGATCAAGGAAGGAGAAGAAGGAGAGAAAGCAAGCCTCGTTTCTAGCATCCCTTGGAGCATGGTGGTGGTGGCCGAACCTCTTCATCCTAGAAGATGTTTTGATGGTCGAAACTTGCAAGGAAGAAGAAGGTGATTGGTGGTTTCTCATCTCGGAAGATCGTTGCCCACACAACGTCCGAGGTTAGAAGAGGAATACGGTAGAAGATCAAGAGGTTTTTCTAAAAGGTATAACTAGTATTTTTCTTTCCGCATCATACTAGTTATTTTTGGAAATAATACTAAATACAAGAGGCATACGATTCTAGAGTTTCGAATTTGTTTTCGATATAGTGTTCTTTTGTTTTTATTTCCCTTGTGATTTGATTGTTCTTTTCGGTTAACCTAAAGTTATTTTAGGAAATTAAATATTATCTTTCCATAAAAGGTTTTGTCTAGTCGGTGGTGGTTGCTCCCATATCCAAGAAGACCATGTGCCTCGCCACGTCAGTACTGGGAACCAATTATGGAAATTAATATTTAATGGAATTAATAACTTAAGGAGATTTGGGTCGAACGTGTTAAGTTCCGCAGACGATCCAAAATTTAATTTAAAAGAACACATGGTAGCTAGGAAAAGGTTCAGACCTTTGTACAAAATTTTTGTACAGTGGAACCTCTAGGTTTTCCGAGTAGCAACCAATAGTGCCGACCTAAGCCTCATCTGTAATTTACTTGTCCGTATAATTTAAATTAAGCTTGCATTGTAATTTCATTTAAGCAAGATAGTAGGGTGTTACTATCTTGCTCCATTGTACGATATACTTCTTTTCGAAGGATTTTGGAAAGAAGAGTTATAGTGCTTTGTCCATCGGTGCGGTCAAGGACCAAGGACCTTCGAGTAGGAGTCGAGCTAGGCTCCGAACGAAGTAACAAACGTATCTCTTTCTAATTTCCGCTGCTTAACTTTGTGTTTTAAAAAGAAAAGTAAAGTTTTAAAAGAAGCGATATTCACCCCCCCCCTCTATCGCTCGCATCCGATCTATCAGTAACATATTGGATGAATGACGATCGACTTTGTCTCCCGACTCATTGGAAGCCTAAACATTACTTGACGATTATACCAGAGTTGAGAAAAGAGTCCAAGAAATGCAACTTTCAGATAATGAAGTCGAAGAATTTGATACCAAAGAAACAACTACTACGAGAACGAGAAATGAAAGTGAATAACAACGCCACTTCATAAGGTAAAAGGGTAAAAGAATTACATAAGTTTTGATTCCCTTATACCCTAAGGGGATACGTAGTCAACTTAATTAAGTGCAAGTCATTTTTTAATAAATTTTTATTTTTTTTAATATAATAATGTTGAATCGTTGTGAACCATGGCTAACCGTGCATGAACCATGAATCATGGCGAACTGTGCACAAATCGTGATGGTTCTGAACCATGAACCATAATCATCTTGGACGGTTAAGGTTAAGGGTTGACTCCAGGAGCTGTCGAACTGGTGGTTCCAAACTGTCAAATCGTTGATTCCGAACGTCTAATAGACGGTGGCACAACTACATGTGAAGCTAAGAGAGACAATCACCGATCTCAACAATCTCAAAGAGATAGTTTCAAATCATGATGCTCTCAAATATACATTGAATGTATTTCCAAGAACTCAAGAGTGGACATCAATAATAGATTTTATTATATCTCAAAGGATTTGGAGGTAAATACTTTAGAAGAATTATTTTTAACCTTGGAATTACATGAATCTCGATATGTATAAGTTAAAGGCATAGAAAAGGCAAACAACAACATAGCCCTAAAAGCAAGGAAGAGTGAGATAGATTTAGAACTTCAATGGATGAAGATGAACAAGCATACTCGGTAAGAAAATAGATAAATTTTTTAAAACTAACAATTTTGATAGGAGACAAATATTGAAACTATTAAAGAAAAGGCAAAAACGAAAGGTAAGGTGTTTCAACTGTGACGAGGAGGGTTACATAAAAGACAACCACCCCAAGCTCAAGAAAAAGACCAAAGAAAAGGGGAAAGACAATGCGAAGCCCAAGGAAAGAATGTTAAAAATAACTTGGAGTAAAACCTCATCTTCAAAGGATTCATAGACTGAGTGTATAGTTGATCTTGCGCTAATGACAACTCATTAAGAAGAAGAGTTAAAAAGCTCAAATGAAGAAAGCAACAATGTAGGGGGGCCTTACCTATGAATCTGGCATAGTAAGGTACGTAATCTACCCTCAGATAAATTATACGATGCTATTAAAATGTTTTCTAGATTATTATGTAAGATTATAAATAAATGCATGGAATTAAAAAGGATTAAAATTGAATTGGAAAATTCATGTTCTAAGAAGAAGTTGAAAAGATTAAGGATGCAAATGCAAAATTAAGGGAACAAGTAAAAACTCATAAATTTGCATTATAAAAATTTTCAATTGGTTCAAACAATCTAAATATGATGTCAAATGGCAAATAACAAATTTTATCCAACAAGGATTAAAGTATGAAGGACAAAAATGTAATTTTAGATATCCTAACGATCAAATCAGAAAAATATCAAAATATTTTATTCTACAAAAAAAATTGATAAATCTAGTAAGTACAAATTTATTTTGGGTGCCTAAATCTATTCTGATGACTTAGAAAAAATTTTAGAATAGTCAACTATAGAAAGATTTTTTTTTTTTTTTACAAATGGTTGATTCAATATGTAAATACGAAATAAATAATTTGTTTTCTAAATATTCTATTCAAAATATTTTTTCTATGAAACTATAGAATGTTTTCTATTAGTTAGTAAAATTTCATGATTTATTGATAAGTATAAATATTTCTAAAATTATCTTAGAAAAATATGTTTATTGAAATTACAAAAATAATAAAAAAAAACTTTTTCAATGGAACTAATTTTATGTGATAGCAAATAATGAGTTTTACACTTTGATAAATATTTCAGAATTTTCTGTGCTTCCGAGATATTTTTTATGAATTTCGAAACAAAGGGAAAATATTTTTGGGAACCTCAAATTTTGTTGTTGTTTGATGAACATCAAAAAGAAGGAGAATGTTAAAACTCCTAGTGGTGTTTTGATGTGTTGTTAAATAAGTTTAAATTATGACATATTTGTGTTTGAATCTGTATATCTAAGTATGCAAGGACTTAGAAAAACATATAGATACTCAATGGCTAAGGAGCATAGGAGATGACAAACCTTGGCAGAAGACGCAAGCAAGCGAGAAGAATGACACGGAAAAGGAGTAGACAGGCTTGGTGCATCCGAGAGACAAGGAGTTGCGAAAGAGTACTCTAATGGATCGAGAAGGGCGTACGCTCAATACATCCGAGAGACGAGAAGCTAGGAGGAAGACTATGCAAGGTGACTAAGACGAAGTCTAGACAAATACATGTCCAGGCGATCGGGCAACAATACAGGTGATCGGAGAAGGTAAAGTTAGCAAATGGTCAAGTCTAAGGTTGACCATTTCCAGGCGACTAAAACTTATCTAAGAGACTGTATGCCATCACCATGTCAATAGGAGTTGTTGCTGAAACATATTAGGATGGCATCCATGTTAGCAAATCTCCAAGCGATCGGAGAGTGGATCCATTAGCAAATCGTTGCCAGAGTGAATCAAAGTTCAACAAATTCAATCGACCGAGAGCATCTAGTTGACCAGAGCATTCAATCGATCGGAGAGTGTCATGTCAACAAACGATCAGATCGAGATAAAGGCTATAAATAAAACTGAAGTTCGAAGAATAAACATAACACACTCATATAATTCTTTATCTTTCAGTTCTATTTTAGTATTCTCGTGCTTAACCGTTATAAGAGGGTTCTCCGCCTCTTGGTCGTTTCAAAAGATGAGAAGATAGTGAAGCTTGCATAGTTCTTTGATTGGCAATCCAAGGGTTGTAAACCAAGTAATTAGTCTAGCCTCTTTCTTTTGATGTTTGCATTTTATTGTTAATGTGTGCCCTTGATAGATCGTTAGCAAGAGAAATAGATTCGTTTCTAATTTGCAGGTTGTTATTCACTCCTCCCCTTTAGCAATTCAAACTACTTTCGCTACATCATCATCTACTGTCTAGATTGTGTCCTTGATAGATCCTCTGTTCTCATTTCTCTCTGTCCCCGTGTCTCATTGTCGATCGAACGGATCAGATTAAATTTCAAGGATGCTTTGTACATCACGAGGATACTGTACATATTTTAAAGATGTCATGATGCCTTGAGATTTAATCTGATCCGTTCGATCGGCAATGAGGCACGGAGACAGAGAAAAATGGGGACAGAGGATCTGAACTGGTGGTTGAGACTAGGGGTTTTGTTGTCGAGACTGAGAGGGAGTATAGACTGTGGCTAACACTAAGGAAGGGTTAATTGTTGAGACTATTGAGGAGTACTCTGAGAGTGAGCGGAAGTCTAAAACTGGGAGATAGTCTATTGCCGAAACTGTGGGGGGGCGTATGAGATTGAGAGGAAGTTTGAGGTTGAGAGGGAGTCTACTATCGAGACTAAGGTGTTCTTTACCGAGATTGAGAGAGAGTTTGAGACTAAGAGGAGTCTGCTACTGAATTTGTGGGAGAGTTTGAAAATGAAAGGAAGTATCAAACTGAGAGGAAGTTTAATTACTGTCGAGATTGTGAAGGAGTTTGAGACTGTGTGATATGATCAATGCATGGCTTGTACTTTACTTGCAGGGATCGGTGAACAGGACCCGTTCGATCAAATCTAATCAAAGTCAACCTTTCCTTAAGTCAATTTTGACTTTGATTAACAGATCACATGACTCTTGGCTTACGGGACCAGTAAGCGCCAAAAGAAACCTCCGCATCGATTATCATTTTGTCGACCTTGATACACACTCACACTTATATTTTATCAATTGCTGCTCCGTTTTCCCAGCCAGACCCGCCACGGACCCAAACCTACGAGTCGCTGCCAACAGATGCATTGCAGGCCCGAGTGACTGATCTGGATTAATTGCAACAAGTCAAGCTGACTCGTGTTGACCTAGGATCCGATTACTTGCAAGAAGTCAAGCTGTGCTGGGGAAAGAGATCGGTTGTCTACCATTAAACAAACATCTCCTTGACTATTTCTCCAGGAATTAACACTAAACTGTGCAGACAGACATATAGCTTTATCAAGAACAAGACATTAGAATTATCCAAAACAACATATTGTTAATTAATAATAAGCCAGAGAGAGAGTGGTTGGGAACCTGAACATTTAGAGATGTATAAAGTGTGACACTATATTATTTATCGGATTATTATTTCACTAAGCATATATAGTTTAGAAAAATACTCCTACTCACATCAACTTACAATTGTGGACAAAGGCAAAAGTACAAATGGTTAATTAATTACTTACTTCCAATCCAACAATTCTCCAATATTATCATATGAAGAAAGTGGATATGCATTCTACATTTACACCACTCAACCTGCAGTGTGAACTTGGCCTTGCTGAAGTCCATGAAGAAGGTGGCAAGCTCTATAACGAGAGAGGAAAAGGTGAATTATATTCATAGGACTGTGTAAAGAAGATGAACCTAGATGAGACTTAATTTTGAGCTATGTTTATAGAGAGAGAGAGAGAGAGAGAGAGGATAGCCATGTATCATGGCTTCCGAGTGCTCCTCCTGCCGGCCATATAGTAATAAAATAGTCACTAGAAATAGACATCAAACCGCGTAGTTAACTTAACTCCATTAATTAGTTTTGTTGTTTTTCTCACTGTATTAATTCACAGTCTCGACAAAAGCAATGCTCGCCTCTTGTCCCTTCCCCTCCGGTTCTTCTTCTCTCCGTCCCATTTAGTAGTTCTCTGCGCGGAACTGTTCGCCTTGTGGAATGGAAGGCGATCGGCACGGGGAGGAGGCCAGCTCCGGAGACGACGACGCCGACGCGGGCACCCGGCCGCACCCTTACTACGGTTGCACCTTCTGCAAGAGGGGCTTCTCCAACGCGCAGGCCCTCGGCGGTCACATGAACATCCACCGCAAGGACCGAGCGAAGGCGGTGGCGCCGCCTCCGCCGGCCGTACCGTCGTCGCCCGAGCGAGGCGTAGATCAAGGGTATTATTACGCGTGCTACGGTGGCGGTCAATCCGCGTACTCGCCGCTGTCGTCGTCGGCGCGCCGCCTTCTGGGGGAGGATCTCAGGTTGGGCCTGAGCAGCCCCGGTGGCGGCGCCGCCGCCGCCGCCGTCGCGGGTGAGGGAGAGAGGAGGAGGCAGGAGGTGGAAGAAGACGGCGAGGTGGATTTGGAGCTCAGGCTCGGTCATCGACCACATGATCATAAGAGACGTGCGGCGTAGCTTCTGTCTATAATATCTCTCGATATAAATATATATATATATACACGTTAATCATGAATAATGTTCAGTAATATTCTATCGTACATTTTCTTACATTTAATATTTAAATCGATGGACGATGTCAGTTTTATGTTTGCAACTTACAAAATCATTGTGTATGAATGATAAAAAAAAAGGGTGTAATTTGGATGATGATCTTTGATCGAGTAATTGATATGACAATGGTGCTATATATAGGGCAGTGTTAGTTTGCACATACATACAGTCGGATAAGGTTGGAGTACAATTGAGTGGAAAGCCATCCACATTTGGAAGCCATTAATTAATAGATTTGAAGGATTTTTAGTCGAAGGTTAACTAGAGAGGAGAGGGAATGAAACAACTCTATCATCCAAGTACCAATTTGATTACGATGAGGATTTCTTTATGTAATAATGTAATTAGGAGAGGTTTAACTTTGCGATGTATAAATAGCGCCTTAGATATTAGATGAATCACGAGGTCGCATGAAATGTCTGCCAATGTGAGTCCTGGTTCAAGACGGAACCTAGGTGAATTTGGTCGAACTCAGGATGAGCTCGGGTCAAGTCGGACCTGTCCTCTCGAGTTCATTTTAAGGAAGAGTTCAGTTCAGATCAGTCTAACTTGTGATGAGCTCGGGTCTGCTCAGATTGTTCTCATTGTGCAAGCTAATTCAACAAAAAGGTTGAGTACCATCGGTTTTAAAAGTAAAGAGTCACATCTTTGATTATAGCGAAAAAGGAGTTTTATTTAATAACAAAAGATAATCTTAAAACAACTGAACACGCTTAAATAAATAAATAAATAAATAAATAAATCTTAATTCATAAAAGATAAAAAAAAAATATCAAAAAATTATTAAAAATAATAAAAACACCTTCTAATCTCTTTTTGATTTCTTTCAATTGCCGGCCTCTAGCTGACCCAAGCTAATCCAGCAAGAGGTTGACTCGATCGCTAGAAGTCGATTCACCAGAGACGACACGCTAGAGCTCAGCCTGGCAGGAGACGATTGACAAGAATCAACTAATCCCTGATCTTGGACTGGATCAGGGTCGCTGAGTCAAACAAACCGAGTGCGACAATTTGACTGAGCGAGCCACTTGACTTAACCAGTTAGTCAATTTGATAATGTTGATCGATATATATATATATGAGCACTATTGGGTCTGTTAGAATATTTGAGTCAGTCAAACAAACTAATCGATTCCAATCACCCCTCTTCTCGTTCCTTCGATCCGGCGAATGCTCGGAACCAAATCATCTCCGTCGGTCGGAGGATCTCCCAGGTGAGAAGCCGGCCCGCCATGGAGGGCGGACCGATCCCACCTCGCACCGGTCCCTAGAGGCGGCCGCAGCCGAGGTATCGGCTGCTTCGGACTCGTCGACCATGCTGAGGGTTCGGCTAGGTTATTACACTTTCTTCTTCTTCTTCTTCTTCTTCTTCTATATTGTTATCAGTTAATCCTTATAATATTTGGGTGTATGATGTTGGTGGATCACAAACATGAAAGGAAACAAACACAACTCAAGTTCTTCATGCTCGCTTATTGCGTAAAGTCAAGAGGCGGCATTGACAGATCGAACTTATTCCTTCCTTTGTTGTTTGTTTCATTAAAGCAAGGTTTCAATTTAGTTTGAGTAATACATTGCTAAAATGGAAAACTGGTACATTGGGATAAAAAATGTATGTTTATCATTATCAAAATCGTTGGCTAGCTGTTGGATCTGTACCAATTCGTAACCAAGGAGTAAATAGCCATGTAGTGTGTGCCTCATGCAATATTCATTGAGTATCCCTCAATAAGTGTTCAAACCACCAGAAATTTGTGTGGTCCGTCAACTCGTCCATTGCCTGACTAGTATACACAGCTTGTACCAGGCTGGGCTACATGATTCTGCACCATATAGCATCTCATTCATTGTAATCAAATATTTGCTCTAGTAACTAGATGACAGTTTCCCCTTGGAACAAAACTCTGGCTCTCAAATTTGAGTTCCAGAAGGCATTTAATTTTATCAGGTGGAACCTTTATTAAAATGTCCAACTGCCAACAGTTGCAGTAAAAATGGGTTACTTGGGTTTCAATGGTCCTGCACGCGAACAGTGCAAAATGTCATGCCATTCTCATATGAGAAATAGGCCAAATTGTTGAAACTTTGGTAAGCTGCAGGGGATCAGTAAAATCTATTACCGAATGGTATTCAAGCATTTCAATAGGCAAGTGATACTGTAATTTTTCTGTCATAATGAGATCCACAAAATCGTCCACAACATCATCCATTCAAGCAAGCAATTCAGTGAATGCAATGAAAGCTATTTTTTTTTTTTTTCTGATTTAGCGCTTCCTTGATTTGGCTGTAGCTTATATCTCGGAAGTGATCTGTTTATCAGTTTTCTTTCAGATCTAACGGCTTGTTTTGTTTGAATTACTTATTTCATACGTCTAGTCTTTGCCTTTTGAAGTGGACAATTGTGATGCGGGATCATAGGAAAAAAAGAACCTATGTCATTATATGAACCCTTTTTCATTGTTGGTCTTCATTCAAATGTTGAAGATGGTAGTCAGAGTTGGCAAAATCTTGGATCTTAGAAAACATCAATATCATGGATGTATGCCTACTTTGGAACCTCAGGTCTGCTTTATTCACTGTGGCATTGCCCACTTTTAATTTCTGATTAACATCTTATTTTAGTTTGTAGGCATTTATTAGTACATGCTTGCTCCATCTTTGTTCTAGTGATATTATGGTGCTGAACTCTTCTAAACTGCATTTTTTATCAATACTTTTGTACTTCATGTTTTAACGTTTCAACTTAGTTTATTATTGTCAATGGAATGCTTTTCAAACTTATTTTGGCTGGTTTATTAGAACTCAATATGTAATCAAAGTGTCAGATCATGGTCCTTATTTGAAATTTAATGATTATGCTTTGCTCCAATATGCTTCAATATTCATGAACTAGAAAGTGACTCATTTCCTTCTATTTTTCTTTCTGAATTTATTTTCAGTCGCAGACATTGTTTCCATTGCTTATCCGGTACTTCACTTTCACCTTGTATTCCCATAAGCAATCTCTAGCACATTAGATAGCTGTAATAAGTTATTTTCTGTTTCTTTAAGATGGTTAGCATTTCAATTATAAATCCGTTGATATTCATAACGAAAATAGCGGAGCATGCATTTCAAGTGGCTGCAAATTGCAATCCTCTCTTACTTTTCCAGTATCGGATTTATAGCCTATTAGTTTCACTTGGTGCTAAATATTCTGTTAGTGAGATTTTTGACTCGTACATTTTGGATGTCTGTGGAATACTACTGCTCACATGCTTGTTCAAATTGGGACTGCAGATTCTTTTTAAGTGCCTGTTTTATGCTTTCCCGAAAATGTTAAAGGTTTGTCGTAGTTGTTCAAAATGCTATCTCACTAACCAGTAATGTCTTAGTTGTTCAAAACATTTTTGTTATTATATATGACTGATTCTATTGTGTATTCTATTGTTGTAAAGACTGGTGGACTTCTCACCAACATATTAAGTCTTCATCCATCCACCTCAGCGACAGTAATATGGCACAACATAAGGGAAAAGTCTGAATCACGGGAGAAGAGAGAAATGTTACAGAAGCTACCTTTGAGGAAGAGTTCATTGAAGAGAATGCATCTGACCCTCTCTGATCATCGTGAACCTCTTTAGGTTAGTTTTTTTACCCTTCTTTCTTTTACTATGATATGACTAGCCATAAATAACATAAACTCACTATACAAGAATATTCTTGGTCAATAAATAATGATGAACCTGATAACACCGAATTTAGACGATCGGTCTGATCTCATTAAAGTTTGAATTACAGCCTAAATATGAAAAAAAACACTGCTTGCCTTGAAAGATAACCAGGAACGAGTTCCTGCAGGGGCGACCTGAGAACACATCACCAGCCAGCACCAGCAGGAGCCATTCGAGGCTGGTGCATGTGCTCACAGATCGCTCCTGTTGGAACCCTGTCTCCAACCCTTCCTCTGCTGCAGCGGCTGCCGTTGTTGCTTCTGATGTTTTTGAGATTATGCTTCTGTTTATACTGCAACTCCCTCGGGAAACTTGTACTCCAACAGTTTGTGGTGTACTGGAAGCAGCGTTTTTGATAAAGAGGGAGTACAGTTTGATAGTACCATTCTAATCCATGCACATCAAACGATAATTTCTTTCTTTTTTATTTTATTTTTTAATTGATATCTGATATTTAGTTTACACAGATTAATTTCAGCGGATTACCATTTTTTTTTTTACCGATCATTAAAGTAAAGCGCTCGCAGCGTATGGTTTATTAATCTAACGTTTTTGGATTAATCACCTATTAAGGTGGACGGCCCGGATTGGCCCATTAATTTGTTATTATTATTATTATTATTATTATTATTATTATTATTATGATTATTAATCATAACAAAATTCTACTAAGTTAAAATAATTGACTGTATTTGAAAGTTTGATTTTATTAATTTTGTATTTTATTTATTTAAAATAAAAAATCTTAATTATTTTGATTTTTAAGTTTTTAAATTTGATTAAACTGATTAAATTTTTTTAAAAAATAATAGATTATTTTGGATAATTTGGTTTTATTTTGATTTTAGAACTCTGATTTTTAAAATACAGCATTGCTATAGTGTTGATTTTTATTTTTGAAAATTAATATTATAGTTCAGTTATTTTGGTTTTTATCAAATTAATTAATGTTTTATTAGTTTGATTTATTTGTTTTTTTGAAAAAAAATCGGTGATTATCATTTAGTTTGAAATTTTTTTGTTTTATTCCATTTCGTTTTTATTTAATCAAGATTGCTAGGCTCTATATATGGTGGGAACTAATCAATAATAATAATAATAATAATAATAATAATAATTATTATTATTATTATTATTATTATTATTTGTTATTATTTTTTTTTTATTATTATTATTAAATAAATACTGGAATTCATGGCCATGTTAATTTTCTTAATAATCCCAAATTAATTTACATAATAATGAATCTACGGGCGGCAATAATTAGTAATGAAAGCCCTAAATTTGGGTTAGATTCTTACTTATTGAGTTTTTTTTTTTATAAAATGAAAAAAAAATAAGGGAGAGGATTTTGCTTAGTTTTCAATTTCAAAATAAGATGAAAATAAATAAATAAATAAATAAATAAGAGTCAAAATGATTCACTAAAATCAATGAACAAATATAACAACAATTAAATTAAGCTAACAAATTTCTCCCTATATATTAGGGAGAATATTTGAGACTCTACCTTTCTTAGAGAGAAAAAACATAGATGCTAAATGTAATTAAAAAAAAGATAAAGATTATTTTTTAATTTTCTTCTATTTAATTTATTTGATTTTTATTGAAAAAATTGATTGGTTTGTTCTATTTTTTTTTTGATTAATTGATTCGATTTTGTATTTATTGCTCAGCCTAGGCACGGTGGAACAATCAATTGATGATAATAATAAATAAATAAATAAAATCCTTAAAATCATGGCCATGTTAATTTTCTTAATAATTCAAAATGAATTTCAATTTATTGGGCGGCAATAATTAGTAATGAAAGCCCTAAATTTGGGTCAGATTCTTACCTTATTTAGCAATTTTTATAAAATGGAAAAAAAATTAAGGGAGATGGTTTTACTTATTTATTTACTTTCATCTTTTTTCATAAATTGAAAATTGAGTAAAAATAATTCTCCGTCAATCCACAAGTCCAGTGGCCAAAGCATTAGTCCATGATCTAATATTGACAAGTCCAGTGGCCAAAGCATTAGTCCATGATCTAATATAGCAACATCTCATATGTTAACTGTCTAAATGATCGGTGTGATCGAGCATAATCTCCTTCATGTCTTGATCATTTGCACTAATGATTAGTAGTCATTTGTAATTTACCTCCTCCGTGTTAATTTAGAAATGGATTAATGGAGATGTTGAAAGTGAGTGAATCATCTTTTATACATCAAACTGTCTAAATGATTCATTAAGATGAATGAACAAATAGAACTACAATTACTTTAAGCAAATAAATTTCTCCCTGCACATAAAATTTGAGACTCTACGTTTTCGGGCAGAGGGAAAAAAGAGATCCTAAATTTAATAAAAAAAGGTAGACAAAGATTATTTTTTAATTTTCTTTGAGATTAACTTGACCGGTGGAGTGACAAGCTGCAGCGGCGGTAGCGGTCTTGTGTTTTTCCGCTCGTGGGGAGCTTCTTTCTGGCGGCGCATTTCCAGGATCTGGCGGTGAGAGTTGGAGTGGATGGCGGCGGAGAAGGTGGGGCTTCTCGCCGGACGGTATTCGGGTACGAGGCGATCGGACTTGTACCGGACGCCGCAGGCGTTGCACAGCGTCTTCGGCCCCTCCGGCCCTATTCGCCACTGCGGCGTCTGCTCCGCCAGGCAGTGCCTACAGCGCCGCCGCTCCGCGGTCCTGGCCTTCGTCGCCGTAGCCGTGTCTGGCTGAGGCGGGATAGCCGTCAGCAGCCTCCGGCGCTGCGTCCGTCCTTTGCTCCTCGGCCGCGCCGGCGCGGAGAAGGATGCGGCAGACGCCAGGACGGAAACAGGGCTCGGCCCCTCCCTAGCGGCCTCGGCGGCGCCACCGCCGCTACATCCGCCGCTGCTGCCGCTGAGTGAGTGTGCAGGAATCTCAAACGAAGTCTCCAGCGACGGAAACGCGTCCTTGTTCGCCAGCCACTCGAGCTCCTCTTCTTCCTCGTCTCCTCCGCCGCCTCCGCTCTCCACCGGAAGCCCCTAAAAAAATCCCCAAAAAATCAAAAAGAAAAAAAAAATCACATTTTGATAGTCTTTCAAACATAAAAATCGAATCTTTAGAAGGTCGAAGCGGAACCGGAAGGCCATCGACAGACGGGTCGAAGAAATCCTGAAAAAGTAACGCCTGCGGCTGCAACTCCCCCGCGGCAGCGGCGGCGTTGAAGTCGAGAAGAACAAGTTCGTCGTCGAAGAAGGCTTTCCCAGCCGGCGCCGGCGCCGGCGCCGCCTCTTTCAATGCATCAACCATCTCGTTCTTCTCTGAGAACGGCGTGGCCTTTCTCTACCACTCAATGACTCAGACAAACGAACGGCGAGAAGATAAAGAGAAAATCAGCTTCTCTTTTTTCCCCCTTGCGTAACTTTTTTTTACACTTCTTGCTTTTTTCAACTCACCGCCTCACCTCACATTAATGCCTCCATTCTTTCGATTTTAACAATTAGGTTACCTTTCCTCTCTTTGAGATGTTAATTAACATCTTCCATATTTTATCATTATATTTACTGAGAAGAAATGAGTTTTATAGAGGAAAATTACTAAAAGGTTGAGTAAATTTGAATTGTTGGGTTGTTTTTCTGCACTCGAAGAGACATTCTGAAGATTGTTTTTTTTTCAAGAGCAAATATTCAAATTGGACCTTTACTATTTGTAAATGTAAAACTAGGATCCTTATTTTGCTATGTTGGCTCCATGCGGCCCCTCTCTTTGCTATTGCCTATTGCCTCTCCTCGCATGACCCGCCGGGCTTAGAGTAAACTAAGTTCAAGATACTAAAATTTCAAATGGTATAAATTTTATATCATTCATATAAAAAATTTTGATATATCAAATTTTAGTATGATATACAATATTAAAAGTTCAGGTTAGGACAAACACTCAATAACAATGAAAAGACGTAAGATTAAAATATTTTTTTAGTTGAACTAGATCGATTATCTAATTATTTAAAGATAATATTTTCTGACTCTAATTAGAAAAATAGAGATTTTATAAAAGAATTTATTTACTATTTTAGTATATATCAAAATATTAAAAATATTAAATCTTATAGATATTGATACTGAAAATTTTATTACATTATAATACCGTATCAAAAATTTTAATATAATATTAATATCGGTATTTTGATATATGTCGGTGTGAGACACCATATATAAAATTTTTTGATATTGTTCCCACTTCCCACCATTGTTCAACCTATGTTGCTGTTGCTATCATCTCTCTCGATCTTGATCTCACTAGCATTATACATGAATTAATCTATGGTTTACCTATAATATTGATGAGAGCATAATAGTAGAAAATGTGACATAATCCTTAGGATGATACTGTCCAAATTAAACACCAAAGATCTAGATCTCTAAATTGAGCTAGAATTTTATGATTCTATTCCTTTCATCATATGTATCTTCTATGCTTCAATTCTATCTATTGTTCAATCTTATGAACATTTATTCATTTCTAAATAGGATCTTGATCGTAACGGATTGACAACCTTAGATATACGGCACCATTTAATCGCATAATGCCAATGAGACAATGAGACAATTTAGTAAGGAGGTAATCGGGACGCTAGTATTCTATCAGGTGAATGTGGATCCAAAAGGAAATCAATGACCGAATAAGAGTGATATGAGAATTTTTTTTGAATCGAACATTATTTTCTTAAGATATCTATCATTGTTTTTTAAATATTGATTTAGAATGAATTTTAGAGCCTAAGCTAATTTGCAATATTTAAGGTCTTAATTGAAAGAATGAATCCAGGCTAATTTTAGTTCAAATTTAATTGGATTTTATTATTATTTTTTGGTTTAATTTTATTAAGGCACGTGTAGTTTTGTCACCTTCTTAATTTTACTCATAATATTTTATTTTTGACTTTAAGTCTTACTATAATTTGATAGCATATCTTGAATTGATCTTTCCAATCTCATGGATCATGTGATTTATTTTCCTAAATCAACAAAGTATATGTTTGATTATTTTTTTGTTGTTGATTAACTCAATCCATTGTAGTAATATAATAATAATTTTAATAGAATGTTTTAGTTGTATATTTAATCTTTATCATCCTCTAATTCTTTCAATCAATTTTACTTAAATTTGTTTAACACAAATAGTTTAGTTTATCCCGTGCCTAGCTGCAGTCGATCACCCGTGGATAGGAATTAAATCATGAGTACTTATGAGGTAACTGAGCATCTTTATCACTACACTATAAACCTAGAGTTATCTTTAAATTATTCTAAGTATAAATTTAGTTCGTCTCATTGATTAGTCCTAGGGT
Source organism: Zingiber officinale (assembly GCF_018446385.1). Taxonomy (NCBI): domain Eukaryota; kingdom Viridiplantae; phylum Streptophyta; class Magnoliopsida; order Zingiberales; family Zingiberaceae; genus Zingiber; species Zingiber officinale. The sequence goes on along the minus strand of NC_056001.1, from coordinate 102,018,099 downwards.
GATTGGCCTGACCCCATAGAATTTTTTCACTATCACCAGGATAAATCGATAAGCGCTCACGGTGGACAGTCCAGAAGTCCAACATCCTTTAGTTCTGCACCCCATTTAGAGAAAAAATTTCTACAAATACGTCATAGTTGGAGATCGAACCGCGGGTGCTTGGGTGACAATTTGGATACCCTACCACTGCATCATAACCCCGGGGCATTAGTTAGAACGGGGACTTTCACGATTCAACCTTCAAATTACTCTATAAAAAAATGATAAATCTAGTTAACCTCATTGACTAGTCCTAAGGTGATCGGCCTGACCTCATGAAAATTTTCTATCGACCACCAGGGTAAATCGAGAAGCACTATCGACGGACGATCAAGAAGTCCAACATCCTTTAGTTGTGCGCCCTATTTGGAGGAAAAATTCTTGTAAATTCATAATAGCTGAAGATCCAACCGCAGGTGCTTGGGTGGCAATCAAAAATGATAAACACAATTAGCCTCATTGACTAGCCTCGAGGGTGACTGGTTCGACCCCACGGAATTTTTCCACCGGCCACTAGGATAAATCGGGAAGCGCATGCGACGGGCAGCCTAGAAACCTAGCATCCGTTGGTTGTATGTCCCATTTAGAGGAAAAATTCTTATAACTACGTCATAGCTGGGGATTGAACTACAAATATCTGGGTGACAATCTGAATATCATACCGTAACATCATAATCCCAGGATGACCTTCAAATTACTTTAGCAACTATATGAAATAATACAATATTATTATAGTATTACAGAATCTACTTAGTAAATAATTATTATAACTATTTAAAAATAATTTGAATAAATTTAAAATGATTTTGATGAGATTAAATGATTTAAAACAAATTATAAATAATATAGTAATATCATAGTGTTTAAAGGGATTCAATTACACCTACTTAGCGACTATAATTATTTTAAATGATTTCGATTAATTTAAAATGATTTTGATAAATTTTAAATAATTTTGATTATGATACAGAGAATAGTGAGTGACTTTAGGAATAGTGCAAGGAGGATAGTCAAGATAATGGGATAGTTAAAAGTCAAGAGAATGTGGTTGTCAAAATTAGGAACTACGCGTCCAAGTTAGCTACTCTCATTCTCTCGACTGGCTCCAAGCTGATCAGACCCTAAGAGCTCAGTCCCCTTATTGCATGGTTCTTAGTTTTCTCTGACCGGATATACGCCGGTCGGATACTAAGGGCTTAGTCTCCTCATGGCATGTTTCCCAATTTTCTCCTAGCCATCTATACATCGGTCGGACTTAAGGGCTCAATCCCTGTTATGAAGCTGCAAGTGCACAACTACATCACCAGTAATAAAAATATCGATCTCACAGGAATTGATGAGCACTAGTGAGTTCAAACGACTACTTGGCTAGACGACCAAAATATTGGTTGGAGTTTTGCGAACTGTTATTGAGAAAGTAATAGAGAAAAAGAGAGCCTTGAGGAGAAATGGAGAGTGTTCTAAAGGTTTGGTTTCATTATAATATTAATCAATGTGTTATGGATTGCTCATCTCAAATCCTCTATCGTTATGCAATGTAAAAAGTCTAACTAAATTTCGACACTCCCCCGCGACGATTGTGCAGGAGTGTTGCTCCCTTGATAACCCGACGCCTCTAGGTAGTAGAGATAACCTGGGATGTCCAGTTAAAAGATGACCCTTTGTCACTTAGGGATCCTTGGTTATACGATCCTAGATTATTCAATAAACCTATCAACATAGAATAAGGAACAACTCATTAAGCCTAATTAAATCCTTTCATGTAAATGACTACCCTCCCTTTCAAGGGCGATATCCTGAAAGTCTGGTTACCCCTGTCACAAGGTCTCCGTGCATAGGATCAAGAGCATCCCTTTTACAGGGTGAGCGATCTATTCATCCAATCAATTAAACATAAAAATTAAGCACAAACATATAACACATACATTTAACCAAATGGATGCAAGGCATAAACATGTCATTAGAAGAGAGATTGGCAAATTCATAGAGTTCACATCAATTACACATTACAATTACTCCGTTAACCCTAGAACAAAAGGATATACTCCATATTAATGACAATTGAACCCAAATACATTTAGATTATAAGCTTATCAAAGTGCGATGACGGGTCTTCAGATCCAATCCCTGCGTTCGGAGAAGATGGAGATGACAAAAGTGGCCTTGGATTGTCAAAGGAAGCGTAGATGAAACGTGAATCTTGACCTTAAGTCTCCCCAAGGGGAAAACTCTCTCCCCCCCCCAAAGGGGACATGGTCGTGCCTCCGAGCATGGGCATGTCCTTGTTCTTCATCTCAGGGGAGGCACGACCGTGTAGATTTACGCGACCACCTCCTTAGTAGCATCTACAACGGCCTCTTCTCGGTCTCTAGGGAGACATGGTTGTGCCTTGAGGCACGATTGTGTCCTGTCTTCTCTATAGCATGGGAGGCACGATCGTGTAGATTCACACGGTCGTGTCCCTTTTGGGCTCTGATAGGCACATGACTCCAAATGCTAGAGACACGACCATGCCAAGGGGCACGATGATGTCTTGGCTTCTTCTTGAATTTTTCTGATGTGTGTTTTGTCTCCATTTCTTCTCCAAATTGCAACCTGTCAATCAGAAAATAATAAAGAGCAAATCTCCAACAAGGAGAGCAATAATACTGAAATAATGATAAAATGGGATGTGATAACATAGAATGTAATCAAGAAATGCAAGTAGATGTGTGTTAAAATAAGGATAAAAGTATATACAAACTATGCACATCACACTCCAAACTTAAACTTTTGCTTGTCCTCAAGTAAAACTCTACAATTTAGATTCATGTGCTCGTACAATGCCTTATAATCCCCAGTGAAACCGTCTAATTCTATCAATTAGTTTCATTAGTGAGCATGATCATGGAGTAACTCAAGTATGTGGTCTAAGTTTAAGTTCTCATGTATAGTGCAATAAGTGGCCTAAAGTTTTTTAAGTATCATTCCCTAAGTATAGTCAAGTCGTCGTTTAATTGTGTTCCTCATTTTCCCAGCGTTAGGCACTTACTTGTCATATGCTTGGTTCATCCTTTCTAATCTACCCTAAGTCTCAAAGACGTACTCGATATCAAGAGAAACTTAGCATTTATTTTCCCTGTAACATAATTCGGTCTCAAAAGAGTAAATTGCTAGATTCCACTTGCAAAACTATTTTTTTATATCCCTTATTCAATTCAACTTTTTTTTGGTGCTTCAAACGTAGCACTTACAAATGTAAATGCATGCAAATGTAAGGATATTTTAATTTTTCCGAGCAAGCTTACATGATTCGAGCCTCATCCAGTAACCTAGATGTAATTTAGGAGATCACCATAGTATATAAGTACTTATAAATTCTATGAATTATGACTATTTTCAGAGTTTTCAACTATCTAAACTTAGGCAAAGTGAGGTGAGACCCTTAAAGTTAGACCATTCCTTAATCTTTCTCAATACAAAACAATGATCATTTCATGCTACTAGAAATAGAAAAAAATAGCTTACTAAACATACTTGCACTAACAAAACACCACAACATAATCTAGAACATGAATGTGCTAGAGATTTTTGCTATTAGACAAGTCAACAGTAAGACGAGATTGATGTACTCGATTGCCACCAAATGACAAGTAAATGATAAGTCTAAACTCACAAAATAAACTGAAGTAAATAAAAAAAATCATGCAACTAAACTAACTCAAAGCAAACTACATGGTCAAAGCAAAACTAAAGTATAACTAAAGAAAAGCAAAGTAAAGCAAAGTATGTACATATGTACAATCCCCCTAGACTTGAACATTTTATCATCCCGAGGAAATCACTCCGCCAGTGGAGTGTGGTATGTCAGTATTGGATGGGAAGGAGGATGTAGGAGATCGGTGGTCGGCTAGAAGGGGGGTTGGATAGATAGGTTACCCCCAACTTTGATTTCTTCTCTACAAAGGATTAGTGTGTAGCGGAAATACAAAAACTAAAATAATGAAAGCAAACAAGAGAGAATACAAATGCTAACACGATCCCTTTACGTGGTTCGGAGATTGCTTGCTCCTACTCTACGGCGTGTCCTTGAGGTGGGCGAACCCTTGATCCTTTGGTGGATCAGTCCTCGGTAATCTCCGGCTAGATCTTACTCCTTCTCGGTGGAGTACAACCTCTCACAAAGCTCTCTTCCTCTTACAAGATGGAACTTAGGTTTGGAGAGGAAGAGTGAACTTGGAAGCTTTGGACAATGGCTTAAGAGTTATTCAACCAGCATAAGTACCCTCCTTCATGCCCCAAAGCTTCCTATAAATAAAAGGAGAGTTGATCAACAAATCAACTCATCTCGACACCAATCGACTGACATTTTCATCAGTCGACCGGTGCTACCGTTGGAGGTAGCCAACAGCTACTTCGTAGTGCCAACAGTTTGCCAACGGCTACATACCAGTCGACTGGTAAAAGTACCAGTCGACTGGTAAAAGTACCAGTCGACTGGTTACTGCTGGCTGAGCGAACAGAATGCTTCTGTTTGCTCCCAGTCAACTGCAACTTTCAGCAATCGACGGGTCCCGGTTACATACTCACACTCATCCTCTCCAGAATTGCCCTTGAAGCCTTTTTCCTCGGCCTTCGTCCCTCATATGCACCCGAGCCCGCGACTCCTATCCATGTCATCTTTCATGTTGCCTTGAAGTTCGCTTCCTTCGGCTTCATTCCGTTGCTTCTCATCCCCGGTCCCTCGGATGCACCATCCTTCACCGTTCTCATGGGCCCGAGCCATAGGATGAGCTTCCCAAGCTTAGCCGCACCAAGCTCCTCATATTTTACCAAGTCCCACATGACTCAAACACATATCAAAATAAAATGAAAGCCTAACTTAAACTCTTTGACACACACATCAAAACCATGATCTTACCGATCAAATTTGGGTCGATTACACCAACAATCTCCCCTTTTTTGATGTGTTGCAATATGTTTAAGTTAGGTACAAATAATAACTTTGAAAATTACAAGCAATATGTAAATATGAAGCATAAAACCAAGCTCCCCCTTAACATATGCTCTCAACCTTAATTTTCAAGTTTTGCACTCAATTAGGTTTCTAACTTAAACCTTCCCATTTCTCCCCCTTTGACACCATAAAAAATTGTACCAAACAAGTACATATACCAAGGCATCAATGTGGACTTAAAAATACCCAACATCAGCTCTTGATAGTGCTAGAAAACAGCTACTAGTCGACTGCTAACTGTTGCAGTCGACTGACACAAACCAATCCGATTTTCAGCATTCTGAAGTTAACTTCAGAAATACATAAAATTTTTTAGAAAATTCAAAAAATCATGAAATTTTGAACACATATTTCTTATAATTTTCTTTAACAAGAGAAAATATATTTCCATGAAAATTAATCATATTTTTAAAGTTTTGATAAAAATTCAAACACCTTGAAAATCACTCAAGTTTATAGCAATTTGAAAACTTGTTTTGAATTCATATGTTTCAAAATAACTATACCACAGTAAGTAAAACATAGAATTATTTTCAAAACATTTAAAATATCCAACTATGATCTATGGGCAAGATGTTCATTAATTAAACATTTGCTTTCTCCATAGTTGACCTATGATCACTAAAAATTGATACATTTCATAACTCATCAAAATGTCATAAGCATAAGTGAATTATTTGCATCATCCTATCATCTCACATCTATGTTTAGAAAATAATGCAAGTTATTGTGAGATGAAATAAAGGTAACCTCTACTTAGCCCTCTTTATCATTAATTTCTATCAAGGCTGAGTGCTCCCCCTTAAGGTCTCAAGTCAACCATTTTTTAAAGATTTGAATTATGATTTCAATGGTTGACTAATCCAAAATCCTCTAACCCTTGAGAATTGACTTTGACACACAATAGGCATTCTTTCTAATTGGGTTAACCAAATATTCCTTGGGGATTCATTTTCTATCTATGGTCTTAGTTTTTGATTACCCCCTAGCAAGTAGACAATGATAGGTCTTTTCATTGTTGGGTTCATTGTATCCTAGCACATTTTTCTTAAAACTTGCCCTTTGACTCCCAATGATCATATTTAAAGTTTTGGATCCAATTTCAAATTTTCAAAGGGCATTGGTAAGGTATTATACATTTTCCCTTAAAACCTTATTTTCTTCGACTAAACATGAATCATTTGAATTTGTAGAAGAAGCATGCATATCATTCTCCTTAGAACACATGGATTCTAATTTTTCCTTAAGCATGCAAATATCATTTTTCAAAGATTTGTTCTTTTTTTTGCCTTAAACAAATTATCATTTGTACTTGCAATAATTTTAATTAAAACACGGAGAGGAAGATTATGTACCTCGCTTACCGAGAAGTCCGAATCCGAAATTTGACCTCCCCCTTCACTTGAGCTCCCTTCTTCATCTTCACTTGAACTCCTTCCTTCTTCTTGTTCAGATGAGGTGGAGACTACATCATTAATTCTCATTAGAGCAAAATGGGGCACATGGTGTTCTTCTTCCTCTGATGAAGATAGATCATCCCATGTTACTTTTAGGTTTTTGACCTTCTACCCTTTTTCTTTTGACTTCTTCTTCTCTTCCTTCTTCTTTTCTTCTTTCTTCTTCAAGAGGGGCATTCATCCCTCATGTGTCCTTCTCCTTGGCAATTATAGCAAATAACTCTCCTTGTCCTACTCTTGCATCTTGAACTCCTCCTACCATGAGATTTGTTAGTAGAAAAAGTTTCAAATGCTTTTCTCATCTTCCTTATCATATATGCCTCTTGATCGCTATCCATTGAGGCACTTGACTCTTCGAAATCGGAAGATGGTGGAGACGGAGATTTCTTCTTCTTCCCCTTTCCCTTGTTTGCCACAAGGGCTACTCCTCTTGATCTATGGACTTCTCCATCTAATCCTTCAACTCTTGTTTCGTGAAGCTCCATTGTTAAGAAGAATTCATCTAGAGAGGATTTCTCTAGATCCCTTGAGATGTAGAATGAATCTACAATTGAGCTCCAAGTTGTGGTCCTTGGGAAATCATTGAGGGCTTTCATCATCATGTCTCAGTTTGAAAGTATTTTACCTACACTTGTTAGTCCATTAATAATTTCCTTAATTCTAAAGTGTAAAATTGATACTTTTTCTCCTTTCTCAAGCTCGATGTTGTTGAGTTGAGATCGGAGAAGGTCTCTCTTTGTCAATTTTGCTTCTGAAGTCCCTTCATGAAGCTCCACTAGTTTCTCCCACAAGTCCTTGGTACTTGTGTAGTTTCCAATCCTAGTCACTTCTTGTTGGGGAAGAACATTTAGTAGATGATACATTGCCTTTGAGTTTGCTAAATGCTCTTCCTTTTGCTTCTTGGTCCATTTTGTTATGTCGATTGTCTCATTGCGTTCATCCTTAGGTGCTTCAAAATCACTTCTCATGATTAACATTATATCAAAATTGTTATCGAAAAATACCTCCATTCTTTTCTTCCACCAAGAGAAATCTGCGTCGAATTTGGGTGGATGGATGCTTGAATCAACCATTTTGATGAAGTACTCTTCTCGGCGATTAGGCCATTGAAGGGTGTCCTTACTCTGATACCACTTGTAGGAGATCGGTGGCCGGCTAGAAGGGGGGTTGGATAGCTAGGTCACCCATAACTTCAATTTCTTCTCTACAAAGGATTAGTGCGTAGCGGAAATATGAAAACTAAAATAATAAAAGCAAACAAGAGAGAATACAAAATCTAACACGATCCCTTTACGTGGTTCGGAGATTGCTTGCTCCTACTCCACAGCATGTCCTTGAGGTAGACGAACCCTTGATCCTTCGGTGGATCAGTCCCCGACAATCTCTGGCTAGATCTTACTCCTTCTCGGTAGAGTACAACCTCTCACAAATCTCTCTTCCTCTTACAAGATGGGACTTAGGTTTGGAGAGGAAGAGTGAACTTGGAAACTTTGGACAATGACTTAGGAGTTATTCAACCAGCATAAGTAATCTCCTTCTTGCCCCAAAGCTTTCTATAAATAAGAGGAGAGAGTTGATCAAAAAATCAACTCATCTCGGCACCAGTCGACTGACATTTCCATCAGTCGATTGGTGCTACCGTTGGAAGTAGCCAATGGCTACTTCGTAGTGCCAACGGTTTGCCAACGGCTACTTACTAGTTGACTGGTAAAAGCATCAGTCGACTGGTCGCTGCTAGCTGAGCGAACAGAATGCTTCTATTCGCTCCCAGTCAACTGTTTAGTTGACTGGATCAGTCGACTGCAACTTCTAGCAGTCGACTGGTCCCGGTTACACACTCGCACTCATCCTCTCCGGAATCAGCCTTGAAGCCCTCTTCCTCGGCCTTCGTCCCTTAGATGCACCCGAGCCCGCAGCTCCTCTCTGTGACATCTTTCATGTTGCCTTGAAGTTCGCTTCCTTCGGCTTCACTCCGTTGCTCCTCATCCGCGATCCCTCGGATGCACCATCCTTCACCATTCTCATGGACCTGAGCCATAGGATGAGCTTCCCAAGCTTAACCGCACCAAACTCCTCATGTGTATTTTACCAAGTCTTGCATGACTCAAACATATATCAAAATAATATGAAAGCCTAACTTAAACTCTTTGACACACACATCAAAACCATGATCATATCAATCAAACTTGGGTCGATTACACCAACAGAGGATACTCAGGAGGTGGTCCGTCATTATGTTGACGACTGCGGGGCTTAATCGGGAAAGTAGGAAGACCTAGATCATGGCCAAAGCCCTCATAATATGCATGATTGGTGCACACGTGAGAGAAGGGGAGGGGAGGGGAGTGAATCATGTGACTTTTGAAAACTTTATTTTTGAGGTTTTGAGAACAAGTACGCAGCGAAAAACTAAAAATAAAAACAGAACACAAACACAAGAACTCGAGGAGTTACTTGGTTCGGGGTCTTCGGTGACTCTTACTCCAAGACCCACAATCCCTCGGGTTATATTGATGGGTAATCCATTATAAACCTCTTCCAGAATAGTCGAAAGAGAGGATCGAATACAAGATATTGAAGAAAGGGAAGTGTAACAACCTACACTCCCTTTTTGCAAGTAATAAAAAAAAAAATATTTTATTTCATTACCAACTCGCAGAAAGAAGATCTAGAAGCACTCAGGAGTTGGTGTCGATCGGCTAGCAACAGTTCAAAGTCGTGGAGTAGTAGCACACCAGTAGTCGGACGTGTTCGTAGCAACAGAATGGTCTTTGCAACTCGTAGAGGAGATGATCCTTTGTGTTGCTCGAACTGCTCTTTTATAGAGTGTTGAGGGTGCCTCCAAGCTCTTAGGAGGCACCTCCAACTCGAAGTTTTATCCCTTCAACTTCAATCGTGATAAAAAGTGTGAACTTCGACTTTTATTCATTCGAGGGCGCCTTCCATGCTCTCGGAGGCGCCTTCGAAGCACTCTGAGGCGCCTCCTGCACTCTCCAGAGCACCTTCCCGTTGCGAGAACTTTATCCTTAAAGTTCGTCCATGCAAGGGTGCCTCCGCTGGATCCAAGGCGCCTCTGCGCCACTCTGAGGAGCCTCATGACCTTTCGAGGTACCTCGAACACTGTTCATCTGAGGTTTAACTTAGTATTTGTTCCTACAAAAACATGGTAGGCTAATAAAAAAGTATTTAACTTGTAAAATAAAGTTAGCACAATTTATATATATTTTAATTAAATTTTGTCTTTCTGAGACTAAGATCTAGTCACGTTTTCACTCTAGGTTTCCAAAATGGATCCAAAGTGGACTTGCGCCTAAAGTGCCTAATCGGGACTCGTCTTCATTAGACACTCTCATCCAGTGATTTGCCTTACTTACCACACAGAATCACTTGACTCCTTTTCAGCCCACCAAGTCTTTTCGTAAGTTGTCAGGTCCACATACCCAACTGGATTTTGGCCAACTGTCAAGTCCCGCAGACCCAATCGGACTTTCCGCTAGATATCGGGTCACTCCTTGACCTATCTAGATTTCTACACTAGCTATCAAGTTCTCCAGACCTAGTTGGATTCCATCATGGTGTTAAGTCCTCCAGACCTATCAAGTCTTGCACACTTGGTTGAAAGGTTAGATCACACCGCATCTAACTTTAATCTATTTGTCATTCATCAAAACATAGGTTTGATCATCCATGACAACTGCACCAACAATCTTCCTCTTTTTGATGCAATGACTGTTGGTTGCTACTAGGAATATCGTACTGGTTCCCCTGTACAAAAATTTTGTACAAGTCCTGAACCTTTCCTAACAACCTATTGTGTTCTTTAGAAATTAAATTTGGAATCGCAAACAGAACTTAATATTATTGATTCCAAATTTAACTTATCTGTTCTTAGAGGTTTAGACTTGGATCGCAAACGATACTTAACATTATAGATCCAAATCCACCCATGTTACAAATTCAATTAAATATTTATTTCAGAGATCGACTCTCAGGTCATACATGGTGAGGCACTTGGCCTTCTTGGGTATGGGAACATCCACCACTGCCTCGATAAAGTCTCTCAACGAAATTCAATATTTAATTTTCTTATAGTAACCCTAGGTTTAACCAAAAAGAACAATCGAAACACAAGATCGAAAAACAAAAGAAACACAACTTCGAATCACAAATCTGAAAATCTAGAATCACTAGCCTCTTATGTTTGGTATTTCAAAATCCATACAAAGAAAACTAGTATGATGCAGAATAGAATTACTAGTTGTACCTTTCTTTATAAGCAACAACCTCTTGATCTTCTATCGTATTGCTCTTCTTATCTCGGACGTTGTGTGGGCAACGATCTACCAAGATGAGAACCACCAAGACACCTTCCTTCTTGCAAGTTTCGGCCACCAACCTTCAAGCTCCAAGGGATGCTAGAACAAAGCCTCCTTTCTCTCCTTCTTCTCCTAGCAAGAATCGACCGCCACAAGAAATCCAAGAGAGGGATGCACCGGCCACTAAAGAAGAAGAGAAAAGGAAGAGTATAGGGTTGGCCACACCAAGGAAGAGAGAAGAGAAACAATAGAAGAGATGTATTGTGAGGTGAGACACCTCTACCCTCTCTTTTATATTCCTTGGTCTTGGCAAATAAGGAAATTTAATTATTATTAAAATTTCCTTATTTTCCTTGCCATTGGTTAATAAGGAAAATTTAATTAAAAATTCCTTTTAACCCTTCTCATGGCCGACCCCTACAAGTGCTTCAAATAAGCCAAGTTTTAAATACAAAATTAAAACTTCCTAATTTGTTTCCGGAAATTTTTAAAATAAAATTTCTCTTTAAAAATTCCCTTCATGGTTGGTTATAAAAGGAAACTTTTATAAATTAAAATCTCTCTATTAAAACATGTGGATGATTACAAAAAGGAAAGTTTTCTCAAAATTAAAATCTTCCTTTCAATGTACAAATAAGGAAAGATATCAAATTTTTTCTCTTAATCTTTTGTAGAAACAATAAAAGGAAAGATTTAATTTTAAAACTCTCTTTTAAAATCATAAGGATGGTTACATAAAAGGAAAGTTTTCTCAAAAATTAAAATCTTCCTTTTAACTACAAATAAGGAAAGATATCAAACATTTCTCTTAATCTTTTGTAGAAAACTATAAAAGGAAATATTTAAATTTTAAACTCTCTTTTAAAACCATGCTTCCACATAAGAAAAGATTTTAAAAATAAAATCCTTTTATTTTATATGGCCGACCACACCAAGCTTGGGCTCCAAGCTATGGCCGGCCACCCTACTTGGCTCAAGCCTTTGGCTTGGCCGACCCAAGCTTGGGCTCCAAGCTTGCTTGGCCGGCCACCTAAGGGTGGGTAGGAAGTGGATATTTGGTGGATATAATTCTCTATAAATAAGAGGCTACGATAGGGACCGAGAGGAGGAATTGGTTTTGGTCTCCCGATGAAATTAAGCTTCCCGTGTTCGCCCCGAACACCCAACTTAATTTCATCAATAATAATTCATACCACTAAAGAATTATTATTGAACTACCGCACCAATCCCAAATTATATTTTGGGCTCCTTCTTATCATGAGTGTGTTAATCTCCCTATGTTTAAGATGTCGAATGCCCACTAATTAAATGAGTTACTGACAACTCACTTTAATTAATATCTTAGTCCAAGAGTAGTACCACTCAACCTTATCGTCATGTTGGACTAAGTCCACCTGCAGGGTTTACATGACAATCCTTATGAGCTCCTCTTGGGGGCATTATCAACCTAGATTACTAGGACACAGTTTCATTCTATAATCAACAACACACCATATAAATAATACCATTTCCCAACTTATCGGGCCTATTGATTTATCGAACTAAATCGCACCCTTTGATAAATTAAAGAAATGAATATTAAGTATATGTGCTTGTTATTATATCATGATTAAGAATGCACAGTTCCATAATAACAAAGGTCTTGTTCTTTTATGCAGTCAGTATAAAAAGAACTTACCTTAAATGGTCCTGCTCAATACACTCAGAGTGTACTAGTGTAATTTTATAGTTAAAATAAACTAATACCAAATTATACTACGACTATTCTAATGATTTGTTCCTATCCATCTTAGTCGTGAGCTACTGTTTATAATTTATAAAGAACTGATAACATTATCTTCTGTGTGTGACACCACACACCATGTTATCTACAATATAAATTAATTGAACAACTACAGTTTGCATAAATGTAGACATTTGACCAATGTGATTCTTTATTTCAAAATAAATGTTTACAAAAAGCTAGGCTTTTAGTATACACTTTAACAATCTCCCACTTATACTAAAAGACTATTTTGTCATAAATGCTGCCACACATCTGATTCTCATTCCTTCAACATGCCGATCGAAAGCTTTCGCCGGAAGGGCCTTAATGAAAGGATCTGTCAGGTTATCCGCTGATGCAATCTTGACGACAACAACTTTTCATCGCTTTACGATGTCTTGTATCAGGTGGTACTTGCGCTCTATATGTTACTTGCCTTATGGGCTCGTGGTTCCTTCGAGTTTGCTACTGCACCGCTATTATCACAATAAATTGTGATGATTTTGGACAAACCAGGAATCACATCTAAGTCCATTAGGAAGTTCCTAAGCCATACAGCTTCTTTGGCTGCCTCAGAAGCTACAACATACTCAACTTCCATGGTTGAGTCTGAAACGCATTTCTGCTTAAAACTCCTCTATGCAATGGCTCCACCTCCTAAAGTAAACACATAGCCTGATGTAAACTTACTATTGTCCCTATCTGATTGGAAGTCAAAATCCGTGTAACCCACAGGGAGCAAATCATCTGTTTGGTAAACCAACATACAATCTCTAGTCCTTCTCAGGTACTTTAATATATGCTTTATAGCAGTCCAATGTCCTTGTCCAGGGTTACTTTAATATCTGCTAACCATGCCCACGGCAAAACAGATATCCGGTCTCATGCACAACATAACATACATTAGGCTTCCTACAACTGAAGCATAAGGAACTGACTTCATGTCCTCTATCTCTTTTGATGTCTTCGGAGACATCTCTTTAGATAAAGTTATTCCATGTCTAAAAGGTAGAAAACCTTTCTTGGAGTCTTGCATGCTAAAATGAGCAAGGATTGTATCGATATATGAAGCTTGGGATAAGCACAACATCCTTTTTTTGCGATCCCTTATTACTTTGATTCCAAGAATATGTGTGCATTCTCCCAAGTCCTTCATATCGAATTTCTTGGACAACCATACCCTTACTTCCGACAACACTTTGATATTGTTTCCAACTAACAAAATGTCATCTACGTATAGTACAAGAAATATCACCACGTTTCCATCACACTTCTTGTATACACAAGACTCATCTGGACACTGAATGAATCCATACGACTGGATTACTTTATTAAATCGGATGTTCCAAGACCTTGAAGCTTGCTTCAGTCCATAAATAGACCGATTTAGCTTACACACTAGATGTTCTTTGCCTTTTTCAATAAACCCCTCTGGTTGTTTTATATGGATGTTTTCTTCAAGACTTCTGTTAAGGAAAGTTGTCTTGATATCCATTTGCTAAACCTCATAATCCATATGAGCAGCAATAGATAAGAGTATCTGGATAGACTTAAGCATTGCTACTGGTGAAAATGTTTCCTCATAATCAATTCCCTCTTTCTGAGTATACCCCTTCGTAACAAGCCTTGCTTTGAAGGTTTCCATCTTCCCGTTTGTCCCTCTTTCCTTTTGTAGATCCATTTACTTCCAATAACTTTTACACTATTTGATGGTTCTACAAGCTTCCAGACTTTATTAGAATACATAGATTCTATTTCAGAGTTCATCGCTCTTTGCCAAGATACTGCATCTTTATCTTGGAGTGCTTCGTCATATATCCGGGGATCAGGTTCATGCTTACCAGGGATCAAGTCCAAAAACTCTCCTAAAAACATTAATCTCTCAGGTTGCCTCATAACCCTCCCACTACGACAAGGCACTGTCTGTGGTTGTGTATCATTTGTGATACGTGTTACAGCTTCTTGTGATATTTCATCTTGTACTGTTGGTATTAAAGTAGATGTGTCTTCTCTAATTTCTTCTAGAAGAATTTCACTCATGGGCTTATGGTTCATTACATAATCTTCTTCTAAAAATCGAGCATTGGTGCTTACAATGATCTTCTGATTTTTAGGATTATATACCCCATATCCGGATATGATTCAGACTAGGCTTACGCTCATTCCACAATTCCATGGGAGTAGAGGGTACTAATTTAGAAGGTACCATATTCAGAATGTACATTGTTGTTTCCAGAGCATAACCCCAAAACGAATTTGGTAATTCTGAACAACTCATCATCGATCTAACCATTTCCATAAGAGTTCTATTCCTTTGTTCTGCCACACCATTCTGTTGGGGTGTACCAGGTGCAGACAATTGGGATTGAATCCCAGCCTCTGATAAGTATTTCCTAAACTCTCCAAAGAGGTATTCACCACCACGATCAGACCGTAGTGTCTTGATACTTTTACTATGACGTTTCTCCACATCAGCCTTGTACTCTTTGAAATTATCAAAGCACTCAGACTTGCGGCGCATCAAGTAAATGTATCTGTATCTCGAATAATCATCTATAAAAGAGACAAAATATTCATAACCACCTCTTGCCTAGATAGACATAGGACCACACAAATCAGAATGAACCACTTCTAATGCATCTTTGGCTCTATATCCCTTGGCATTAAAAGGTCTCTTGGTCATTTTACCTTCCA
The DNA here is from genome assembly GCF_018446385.1 of Zingiber officinale. NCBI lineage: Eukaryota > Viridiplantae > Streptophyta > Magnoliopsida > Zingiberales > Zingiberaceae > Zingiber > Zingiber officinale. The sequence continues at coordinate 102,002,832 of NC_056001.1, read as the reverse complement.
AGCAAGATTCGCAAGTTAGAAAGTTTTCCAACACTAATGAACCCAAGAGTCCATCGGCTATTAGCCTTTGAATCCTACTTAAGTTAATATGACCAAGCCTTAGATGTTAAAGATATGTTTGGTTCATTTCCGAAGGTTCGTTTCTCTTATTAGAATTAGAATATGTGTTATTAATTTCCATTTGTTGCTTTATGGGAGAAATTAGATTTAGATTATACAAGTTGCCTACTAATGTACCAAAACAGATAATAACCTTATTCTTCTTGATAACTACTTTGTCATCAAAAGAAACAGAATATCCATCCACAAACAATTTAGAAACTGAAATTAAATTCTTTCTAAAAGTTGGTACATAAAGATAATTTCTCAAAATCAAATTTCTATTCCTATCGAATGCTAAGTAGACGTCTCCCACTGCAACAGCCGCCACTTTTGTAGCATTGCCCATATAGACGGTTATCTCTCCCTCATATAGTCGTCTGGTTTCCTAGAACCCCTGCAATGTATTGCAAACATGATCAGTGGCTCCTGTATCTACACACCAGGTGCTCGTAGATAACACCGCTAAATATGTTTCAACTACTAGAGAATAAGATATACCTTTATTGTTCTCTCTCTTACGAGGACAGCCCGCCTTCCAATGTCCAGTCTGCTTGCAAATAAAGTACTTGCCTTTCGACTTCTTTACTCCAGCTTTCGGTCCAATACCTAGAGATCTATTCACCTTCTTTACAAAGCCAGCTTGTTTCTTGTTCTTCTTCTTGCCTTCCGACTTAGAAGTAGAAATATTTTTAGCAAAGTGAATTTGAGAATTATGAAGAAATAACCCTTCTGCTGCCTGAAGTTCTGTCAGTAGTTCTGCAAATGAATACATCCTTTTATTCATATTATAGTTCAGGCGGAACTGCTCAAAACTTCTGGGTAGCGTTTGGAGAATAATATCGACCTAGGTTTCCCCATCGATTTCAGCTCCAAGGATTTGTATCTCGTTCAAGTAAGCCATCATTTTTAGGATATGATCCCTTACGGGTGTCACTTCTGACATGGTGGCTGTCATTAATTTTCTCATTGCCTCTTACCTAGCAGCCCGAATCTGGTGTCCGAAGATTTCCTTGAGATTGTTCATCATATCATAAGCAGTTGGCAAGTCCTGATGCTGATGTTGTAGCACATTTGACATTGAAACCAAGATGTAACACCGCGTCATCTCATCTGCCTTTACCCATTTCTTATGATACTCAATCTCCTCTTCACTAGAATCACTATTAGGCACTTCAGGGCAGGTCTCTAACAGTACAAACTTATAGTCGTCAGTAGTTAGGACAATATCCAGGTTGCTTTTCCAATCTATGTAGTTTGGACCAGTAAGTTTGTTCTCTTTCAGTATAATAGCCAGTGGGTTGAAAGTCATCCTAAGAATCACAAAATAAACTTTTGGTCAAGACTCTAAATAATATTGATTCCTCAAACAATACTATTTAAATTTACCAACACCTCTAAACACCGGGAATTATGCATGCCACGTTAGTGTGGCGTATACAAATTCAACATTTGTAAGAAGAAGTTTTACCCATTAATTTTATTATCTAGTCATCCTAACTTTATGACAAATAAAATTAATAGTTGGTTTTCCTTTGGTCACGCAAAACAATGGACAGTGACTCCGTTGAGGAGGATACTATTGAATGTGTCTAAGTGTATACTATTACTTGATACTTATCACATTAAATAGGATTGTGTCCCTTCAGTTGGAGAAGATCACACACTCCTAAATAATTTCCTTTAACCATCCATAAAGGAAGTTTGATCTAGTGATCCACAAACAAACTCATCCGTTGTGGAGGGAGGCACTCAGAGTTAACACGCAAGTTTGTTGCATCACTCACAAACCAGTAATGGAGACCATGGAATTTATTTACTAATCTCTCTCCCACTTAGTTTTTTAAGATGAGGATTTGTGACTATGCAAGCATGCATCACATGTACACACACATCACAGTAAATAAAGCAATAAATATGGAAATTAATTTTCCAACTATTATGGTTTTTTCCATTACTGTCCTCCATGTGCTGTCATACCTAGGGTCCATGTCGTCGGGTCCATCGAGCTTTCTTTTTTACTGCGCCTCTGGTGCTCCAATAGACAATAGTACCACGCCTTGCAAGGATACAATCCGCGACAAAAATAGAATTTTACATATATCGATCCTATATTCCACAAGAGAATGTACATAAAGTCTAGATCGAACAAAAAAGTAAAATCCTAGGGCTAATACAGCTCCTGCTGTATTTAATAAATACAATCATGCACACACAAAAATGCCCTTGACATATCCAAGGGTCCAATCACACACAATCACATTTAAGCCATAATAGTTGGAGCCTGTAACCACAAAGTTAGCATATCCTACTATTATCCTGCCTAAAATATGTATGACATGTGCATAATTAAACTGAAAATCAAACACACAGAGGCAAACCCTAGCTCTGTTGGCCGGGTACTTCTGGCCGATTCTGCAAGAGGATGCCGCTCGGACAGTAGCTAATTGTCTGTCCTGCCAGAAGTACCACCACCTCTCCCACCAGCCGACCGAAGAGATGAAGGCTTCCACTGTGTCGTGCCCGTTCAACCAATGGGGCATGGATGTTGTGGGACCCTTCCCCATGGCGACCGGACACCGAAAGTTTTTGCTCGTCGGGGTAGACTACTTCTCCAAGTGAGTTGAAGTCAAGCCGCTGGCGAAAATAACTGAGCAGATGGTCCAAAAGTTCATCTGCAGCATATCACCTGTCAGTTCAGCATTCCGCGCCGACTCGTCTCAGACAATGGTAAACAGTTCGCCGGACGGAAACTCAAAGAGTGGTGTGAGGAGTATGGCATCCAGCAGGCCTTCACCTCCGTAGTGTACCCTCAGAGCAACGGGCAAACTGAAGTCACCAATCGGGAGATCTTGCGGATTTTGCGAGTTTGGCTCGACCACATCGAAGGAAGCTGGGTGGACGAGCTCCCCGGCGTGTTATGGGCAATCCGCATGACCGCCAAGGAAGGCACGGGGGTAACCCCGTTCCACCTGGTGTACGGCGGTGAAGCGGTCGTCCCGGTCGAGGTCGGAGTCGAATCCAATAGGATACAACACTACAGTGAAGACAACGCCGAGCGGAGGCTTCTGGAGTTGGATTTTGTGGATGAGACGCGAGACAAAGAAACTGTTCGGTTGATGGCTTATAGGCAGAGGATGAGACAGAACTACAATCGACGAGTAATCCCGAGGTCATTCCAGGTCGGCGACCTCGTGTGGAAGAAGGTGAAGCCAGTCGGCGACGTCACTAAACTAGAAGCTCTGTGGGTCGGATCATTCAAAGTCATGGAGAAGCTCCGCTCGGGCGCCTACTACCTAGAGGATGAAGACGGGCGGCAACTAGAACGTCCTTAGAGCGCGAACCATCTCCAGCCGTACCGATCTGGATGAAAGATGTGCCAATGTAATTGAGGTGTACTCTCCATATTTCCTGTTTCCTTTGGGTGCAGGATTGGAATGAAAAACGAAAGGTTACCAAAATTCTCATCGAGCGGCGATGTTAAACCCAAGTCTCCACCGACGGTCGAGCGGCGACGTTAAACCCAAGTCTCCATCGACGATCGAGCGGCGACCTTAAACCCCGGTCTTCACCAAATCATCGAGCAGCAATGTTAAACCCAAGTCTCCACCGATGGTCGAGCGGCAACCTTAAACCCCGGTCTTCACCAAATCGTTGAGCGGCGACGTTAAATCCAAGTCTCCATCGACGGTTGAGAGGCGACCTTAAATCCCGGTCTTCACCAAATCGTCGAGCGACGACGTTAAACCCAAGTCTCCACCGACGGTCGAGCGACGACCTTAAACTCCCGTCTTTGAAGACCGTCGATCGGCGACGTTAAACCCCAGTGTCGAGCAACGACTATAAATCCCCGAGTCGATCGACGACCTTAAACCCAGGAGGTATGATCCTAGCGAATTTATCGATAATGAAAGTACGGTTGTAGCAACCGATTGGGACTATATAGACAGATACTAGCAAAAGGACAACATATGAAGAGAAATCACAAAGATTTCATTGATGATAAGCCAAACACTGCTGAGCGGCAGGAATACATTCAGAACTTGTAAAAAATATTCTCTACAGACCCCTTGCTCACTCGATATAGTCAAAGGCTTCGCCGGGAATGGAGTCGAGGAGCTGGACACGATTAACATCGCTGTCGAACAGGGCTTCAGAGACGTGACCGTTCACCTTCAGTTGGCTGAGTGTCGCGTCAATGACCAGTTCAAACGATCAGATAATCCAATTGGTCGCCTTTTCCAGGAATTGGTCCGAGCGGAGGTATTGTTGCCTTAGGACCGCGAAGCGGCTCAGTTCAGCCTCCTGATAGGCTATCAGTGCAGCACGGGAAGCCTTCAGATTCTCTTCAAGGCGCCTCACTTGATCTTGGAGCTCAGCCTCTTTATCCGAACGGCTTTCCCACTCAGCGGCTAGAAAGTTCTCCGCATCCTTTAGCTTCTCGTTCAACTGACGAGCCTCCTAGTTCTTCAGTTCCAGGTCAGCGATGACTCGTTGTTTCCTTTTGGAGGCCAGCTCGAGTTTCCGATCATAAGTCTTCAGTTGCGCCTCGATCTGACCCAACCTGCTAGCCTTGTTAGTCGACTTCTGCTGCTCCGCCCTGAGGAGTTGTTGGGCCTTTTCCAAGTCGGCTCGCAGCTAGGTGATCGGTGACCCATGGGAGGAAGAGGAAGCACCTCCAGAGATTTTGAGCTTCTTCATCTCGTCCTCCACTTGAGCCAACTGCTGGCACATGGCAATGTTCTCCACCCAGAACTGCAAGCAAGCATTAGTGTCGATCGGATGTAATTCATGAATTGATGAGAATACTAATCTCGGTGGACATTTCCAGATGACTATCGGTGAGTGCGCCAAGGGGTTTCAGCGCCGTTCGTACCCTTACTTCCTCCCAGACACGAGCAAGCCGACCACGAATATAGATCTGATGCTGGGGGAGCTGGGGTGGTCGCCCGGCGCAAGAAGGTCCTCCGTCGGCAAGCGAAGCATGGCGGTGATGGATCGTCGCCCGCTCGATGCCGATTGCGAAGAGGTTGTCGGGCCGGAAGCTTGGGCAAGAGGGACTGGAAGAATAGTGGACCATTTTATCCTCCGCCTAGCCGGAGGCAAGGAAGCAATCGGCTAAATGGCGAGCGGCTCAGGTAGCTCAGCCAAAGACAGAGTCCGATCAGAGGAAGTAGCCTCCACTGTTTCGGGGGCGACTGGAGAGGGGGTACCTCCTCCCGCCAAAGCTTGTATGGCCGAAGTGGCAGAGCAGGAGGGCGCGCCCGTTTGGCGTCTCTTTCGAGTAAGCGGTACCTCATCGCCCAAGGACCTCGAGCCCTCAGCGTGGACAGGTGGCACTTCTCGGACCGGGCGCGGGTCAGCCGCCCCTCCTACGCTGGGCGTCCGGTCGGCGGTCCCTTCACCCATAGCTGGTGTCTCCTTAACTGTACCCTCTTGAGAACCGACGTAGGTCAAGCCGAGTCAGTCCATCTCCTTGGCTACAGCCGTGTCAATCTTAGCTTGCTTGGCCTTCATTATGTCGGCTACCCGAGTGTGTATCATGATGTCGGCTGCAAGATAAGAAAAGAATCAATTAGACTCAAGGGAAGAAGGTTGAGAAATTTCATACCTAGGCTGCTCGGGAGCTTCGTTTGGATCGAACTGAGCCCAAACACGTACATCACACCCTCTGACAACAACTTATGGATGTCGAACTTCAGGTTGGCCAGCATGTTTGCGGCATGGAGGTAGTCCAACCGGGTCTTGTTCCTCTTCAAATCAGGTTGAGAAGGAAGACCGACCATCAGCTGGACCCCCAAGCTTCGACGGAGGTATGTTCACTACTGTAGCTACAGTTACGCTGCTGCTCTTTTATTATCTACTTCGTTCATTTGCCGCCGGTAGCTGACTTGAGCGTCGGAGGGCCATCGCTGGGGAACCCTTCCTGGCTCGGCACTAACGACTTGTGGTTGCAGGCTCAGCTCGTTGGAGGTCCACGTCATCTTCAATCGACATCCGGGCAACGTGAGCGCCACCTCCCCAGCGCCCGTCGACTCACTCTCGGACAGGATCAATGTCATTAGAAGAGAGATTGGAAAATCCATAGAGTTCACATCAGTCGCACAATACAATTACTCCCTTAATCCTAGAACAAAAGGATCTACTCCATAACAAGGACAATTGAACCCAAAGACATTTAGTTTATAGGCTTCCTAAACCATTCCAAAAAAAATAGAGAAGGAAAGCTTATCAAAGTGTGATGCTGGGTCTTTGAATCCAATCCCTGCATCCGGAGAAGATGGAGATGATAGAAGTGGCCTTGGATCGTCGAAGGAAGCGTAGATGAAGCATGGATCTTGACCTTGAGTCTTCCCCAAGGGGAACCCCCCCCCCCCCCTTTCCCTTTCTCAAAGGGGAAGAAGTCCTCTATTTATAAGCTGGGCACGACCTCATAAGACACAAGTCGTGTCATGGTCATGCTAGCTTGACAAGGCCGAATCTTGAGATGTCATATCTGAGATAGCACAGCTGTGTCTTCTGGACATAGTCGTGTCTTGAAGTTCCAAACCAAAGAGGACACAACCGTGCCTCCGAGCACGGGCGTATCTTGTTCTTCATCTTAGGGGAGGTACAACCGTATAGATCCACATAGCCACCTCCCTAATAGCATCTGCAACAGCCTCTCCTTGGCCTCTAGGGAGACATGACCATGCCTTGAGGCACGGTCAAGTCATGTCTTCTATACAGCATGAGAGGCGCAATCATTTAGATCCACACAACCGTGTCTCTTTTGGGCTCTAGTAGGCACACGACTCCGGATGCTAGAGACACAATCATGCCAAGAGGCACAACCATGTCTTGGCTTATTCTTGAATTTCTTCTGAGGTGTGTTTTATCTCCATTTCTTCTCCAAATCGCAACTTATCAATCAAAAAATAACAAAGAGCATATCTCTGACAAAGAGAGCAATAATGCTAAAACAATGATAAAATGAGGTGCAATAGTATAGAATACAATCAAGAAATGTAAGTAGATATGCGTTAAAATAAGGATAAAAGTATATACAAACTACACACATCAGTCCCCACATTTCTCCTAAGTATAGCTTCCAGCCTACACCTAGATGACTCCATGTCGGGCAGACACTATTCTACTTTGCATAATTCCTAGTTTACGCTCAGCCGACACAATGTCGGGCGAACTATTACTAAGAGACAATATTGTCAGAGAATCACAACCATTTGTCAGAAGATAACAATTGTTCGTCAAGAAATATTCTGAGGCTCTGCTGTCTGTATGAAGCTAAACCTTCCTCCACCTAATGGGAGTTCATCGTACATTCTCTATCACCCGACATACCCTGACACTCGATATTCTCTGATGTCTAATGATTGCGAAGGTTATAAAAGGTAATATAAAAATGGAGGTCCTCTCCGTTGGCCAGGTACACGCACATGCTCGCTCATAGACACGAATTACTACCATTCTACTTTCATACTTTTTCCGCTTGGCTTCTTTCTGACTTGAGCGTTGGAAGGTCTGTGCTAGGGACCTCTTCCCTGGTTCTTGCTTTAACGCTCCGGGGTGCTTGGTCTATAGTGTTTGTAGGATCATGGGTATCATCGGGGATCGTCCCCCCTCTTTCCTCCATCGGTCCCAGACCCGGGTCTTCTCCTCGTCAACGTTCTCACCCTCATCACTGACACCTCCATCAGACTCAGTTTCTGGAAGGGATCAAATTTGACGTCATCTGTGGGAACACATTCACCTACTCTGGAACGATAAGATGGACGATACCAATAGAATCTATGTCACCATGATACCCCAGGAATACGAGCTATTCAAGAAGGCCAAGAAGCGAGCGGCCTAAAAAAAGAGACTGTTGATTCTCACCAGCCCGCGTACTTTTGGCCTCGAAAGAGGAGCCCTCCACCTCTGACGGAAGGTCCAAGATGAAGCAACCATGTGATTTCCCCTGAGCATTGTATCGAGCCCCTAGAAAAGGTTGCACCAAGGTGGAGCGATCCAAGGCTCCCATGGCCAGGAACTTGCCCTCAAGGGACCCGAAGAGGGAAAAGACCCTAACCATCCAGGAGACGTCTAAACAACCCAGCATTCCTTTCTCTCAGGAAGTGCTAGACGAAAAAAATACCTAGGAGCTTTAAGCCCCTATCTATCAGAGAATACAGAGGTAGCAATGACCAAGACGATCACCTTCGAAAATTCTAAAACGCCACTCTCCTGCACCAATATAGCGATACCATAAAATATTGAGTGTTTTGACCACTCTTTCAAACTCGACACTAAGAGGATTCGACTGACTGCCAGTCGGGTCCATCACCTGTTTGTAAGAATTCAAAAATACCTTCTTGCATCATTTCGCCAATAGCAGGAGATACCAGAAGACTAATCATAGTCTATTCGCTCTCAAACAAGGGGCTACGAAGTCCTTGAGAGTGTACATCAAGCGTTTCAACTAATTGGTGCTCGATATCTCATCTGTCACCTCTAAGATATTCATAAGCACCTTTTCTCATCTGCCACTCTGACCAGTCGAGTAGAGAGGAGGCCGCCACCGCCTCCTGTTCATCCTAAGGACTCCTAGCCGAATCTCCCTCCGGTTCGAGAAGCAAGAGTGGTATAGTGAGTCGATACTATCTAGACCCCTATCGACAAGCTTTTCCGTGGAAAGCGCAGTACTACACTTACCACTGGTCTCAAACGATATAGGGAATTGCTTCCAATTTGCTCAGGACTCTCACCGAGTAGCTGAACTAGGTTTGCCTTTGCCTGAAATTGCGTCTCAACTCCTGAGACAGTAGGCTAGTAATCCCAACATCTCTATCCGATCAGCCAACTTGCCTCAAGGAAAGGAAGATCCAGGTGGTTCGTCAAGCGGCAGGGGAAAGGAGCTGAAGGAGACCCGGGAGGAGGAAAATTTGAGAAATGCCGCAATTTGGGACATTATGTAGACAAGTTCTCTATTCGGCAAGAAAATCATGTAGGGTCGGTCGGAGATGTAACTAAGCTAATACCCTAAGGGGATGAGCCATATAAAATCCTCAAGAAACTTGTGTCCAACGATCACGATCTCCAAAATGTCAATAGTGAGGAGTTGGATCGCCCATAGAGTGTGAATTACCTCCAGTCTTACCGCAATTGAGGAGCATTCTCTATCTGTATTAACCTTTATCTAAGGAGCATATGTCAGACTCTTGCCCCAGTGTGAGTTATAAGTGAGCAGGGCTCTCGCATCCCAATGACCATCTAATCAGATTTTATGCTCTTTTCCTAGTGCGAATTATAAGCAATCATGGCTCTCGCATCCCAACGACCTTCCGGCTGAATTTCAGACTCTCGCTCTAGTGTGAGTTATAAGAGAGCAAGGCTCTCGTGTTCAACGACCATCCGGTCGGATTCCAGACTCTCATCCCAATGCGAGTTATAAGCGAGCAGGACTCTCGCGTCTAAAGACCATTCAGTCGAATTCCAGACTCTCCTCACAGTGCAAGTTATAAGCAAGCAAGACTCTCGCATCCAACGACCATCCGGTTGGATTCCACTGTAGCTCTAGTGTGAGTTATAAGCGAGCGGAGCTCTCACGTCAATGACCATCCGGTCGGATTCCAAACACTCGTCCTAGTGCAAGTTATAAGCGAGCAGGGCTCTCACATCTAAAGACCATCCGGTTAGATTCCAGACTCCCGTCCTAGTGCGAGTTATAAGTGAGCAGGGCTCTCATGTCCCAATGACCATCTGATCAAAGTTCAGACTTTCACTCCAGTACGAGTTATAAATGAGCGGGGCGCTCGTATCCAATGACCATCCGTTCATATTCTAGACTCTCGTCCTAGTGCGATTTATAAGCAAGCAAGGCTTTCACATTCCAATGACCATCCAATCGGATTCCAGCCTCTCACCCCAATGCAAGTTATAAGCAAGCAAGGCTCTCATGTCCCAACGACCATCCGGTCGGATTCCAAACTCTCACCCAGTGCGAGTTATAAGCGAGCAGGGCTCTTGTGTCCCAACGACCATCAGGTCGGGTTCTAGACTCTCGTCCCAGTGTGAGTTATAAGCGAACATGACTCTCGCGTCCCAAGGACAATTTGATCGAATTCCAGACTCTCACCCCAATGCAAGTTATAAGCGTGCATGACTTACATGCCTCCCAGACTCTCATCCCAACGATGAGTTAGAAGTGTGCATGACTCACACGCTTCAATGACTTCTTGATCGAATTTCAGCTCTTCTCGGCTTCTATCTCAAGCAGCCACTTAGCCCGGCTTCTATCTCAATCGCCGCTCTGTCAAGGTCTTATCTCAATAGTCAATCTGCTTGGCTCTTATCTTAAACAGTCGTTCTGCCCGGCTCCTATCTCAATCACCGCTCTGTCCGGCTCTTATCTCAAACAGCCGCTCTACCCAACTTTTATCTCAATAGCTACTTTGCAAATCTCTTATCTCAAATCACTGCTCTGTTCGGCTCTTATCTCAATCGCCGCTCTGTCCGACTCTTATCTCAACTGTTGCTCTGCCCAGCTCTTATCTCAAATAGTCGCTCTACCCGGCTCTTATCTCAAACATCTACTCTGCCCAATTCTAATCTCAATAGTTTCTCTGTCCGGCTCTTATCTCAAATCACTGCTTTGTCTAGATCATATCTCAATCACCACTTTGTTCAACTCTTACCTCAATCGTCATTCTGCTCGGTTCTTATCTCAAATTGCCGCTCTGTCAGGCTCTTATGTCAATCGTCGCTCTGCTCGACTCTTATCTCAAATCGTCGCTCTGTCTGGCTCTTATCTCAACAGTCGCTCTGCCAACTCTTATCTCAAACGGTCGCTTTGCCCAACTCTTATCTTAAATGGCCGCTCTGCCTGTCTCCTATCTCAATCACCTCTTTGTCTGGCTCTTATCTTAAACAGCCGCTCTGCCCTTCTCTTATCTCAACAGTAGCTTTACCCGGCTCTTATCTCAAATTGTCGCTCTGTCCGACTCTTATCTCAATCACCGCTCTATCCGACTCCTATCTCAATCACCGCCCTACCCATCTCCTCTCTTAATGGTCGCTCTGCTCGACTATAAACATTCGAACTCGAAGGATAATCATTTCGCTATAGAAAGGAGAGAGGCAAACAGAAAAGTAATTTACAAAAACACAAGGATCCATATTTTATTAATAAGCACATAGTACAAAGACAGTCTGGTCAATCACACTTAGAAAGAGTATCCTCTGACCTCTCTCTCCTATAATTATTAGAAGATCTTAAATTTCTTGGGTGGGTTAGCCATCAGGTGTCCTTCGAAGAGTGGTTGGATTGCTCCTCCATCCCCAAGTGAGAGTGTGTGGCCAAGTTACAACTCGGACAGAAGTGCACTGCTCGCCTAGTCTTCCCCCGTTGGTTCTCCACCTCGGACCGAGTTCACTCTAATTCGGCATGAAAGGAGTCAAACTCAGCCGCTTGTGAATCCAGGTTTCATTGCTGCTATGATATTATCAAATTCTTAGCCTTCACCTCCCTAGCCGCATGGGACAATGCAGAAGCATGCTTCATTCTCAAGTCATGCAATTCCTAAGTCCTACTAGCAAGGTCGGAGGAGGCTTTATTCTTCAGGGCTACCTCGGCGCGGACTTTGGATTTGGCGGCGAGCCAATGCTCCTCGATCTCCTGTTGGATCGAGCAGTGAAGATCCTTGGCTTGTAATGCGTCTGCTAAGGTTTTCTCCTTCTCAGTGAGTAATTGAGTTTTTTGTTTTACCTCTAATCTTAGCTACTGGATCTCTTGAATCATGGTCCGAGGAAGAGATTTTGGCTCCATTACTATGATGGCATCTGTTGAAGGAAGATGAGAAAAAGACACAACAGAGGCAAAAGATATACAGGTGCTAAACAGGGAATAGTGAGTGACCCCAGTCAATAGGTAAATTGTCATCTATATAGAATATCATGCGTTAGCTATCTTGCCTGGGAAAAGAAAGTCGGACAGAGGCATAGCGGCATTGGAAAGGAAGAATATTTATGGCAACAACAGAAGGTGAAGAGGCACGCCATCCTGAGATTCTTTTCCTGCCTTTATGAAGCCTGTGATCCCCCCAAGCCCGATCGACAACACACGACTATCTCCCGCCTGACTAAACAGCAAAACCATGGACAAAATCTAGTCTAGTCAGTCAGTCACGAGCCTCCTTCGACTAGATTTGAATGGGAGGTTTGTGATACATGGAATACCGAGTGACCCCAGAAATAGTGTGGGGAGGACAGTCATGTTGGTGCAATATCCCACAAGTCAAGGTTGATCTGGTTGACCAAGATTGAGTCTTGGCTTGGGTTTCGATGTTTGACAATACAAGACTTCGATGATATGGACAAGTGTAGGTGCAGTTGTTCATCTGGGGAGATTGTTTGGTGCAATTCCCCTCTAATCAGGGTCTGATCAGGTTGATTGAAGAAGAGTCAAGTAGGTCAAGGTTGACCAGATACTTGACTGGGAAGTCCTAACTGAGATGTTAGGCAGAAGGAAAATCCTGGTGAGTGAAGCCAGGTGAAAGTCCTAGTGAGTGAAGCTAGGCAGTGTGAAAGTCCTAGTGAGTGAAGCTAGGCAGTGAGAAAATCCTGATAAGTGAAGCCAGGTGAAAATCCTAGTGAGTGAAGCTAGGCAGTGAGAAAATCCTGGTGAGTGAAGCCAGATGAAAGTCCTAGTGAGTGAAGTTAGGCAGTATGAAAATCTTGGTGAGTGATAGCTCTGGTGAGTAAAGTCAGACAGAGTGAAAGTCCTAGTGAGTGAAGCTAGGCAGCATGAGAATCTTGGTGAGTGAAACCAAGTGAAAGCCCTAGTGAGTGAAGCCAGGCAGATGGAAAGTCCTAGTGAGTGAAGTTAGGCAGTTGGAAGTCCTGGTGAGTGAAGCCAGGCAGATGAGAAGTCCTGGTGAGTGAAGCCAGGCACGGGGAAAATCCAGATGGGTTAAGGTTGACCAGACATCTGGTGAAAGTCCAAGTAGGTCAAGGGATTGACCGAAAACTTGGCACGAGGAGAAAAGTCCAAGTGGGTCAAATGGATTGACCAGACACTTGGTGAGTGAGTCCTAGCAGGTCAAGGGTGACCGGATGCTAGGCATGATGTACCAACAGGTCAAGGTTGACCGGATGTTGGTTTGAGGGACTTGGGACTTGGTTTAGGGCAAAACCAGCAGCTGGATCGATCAGCCGATCGATTGGTTGGAGCCAAATCGATCAGCCGATCAATTGGGGAGTCCCCGCGAGAAGCCTTCGTCCCAATCGATCAGTGGATCGATTGGGAGGCAGTCACGAGCGCACAGAAGTCTGCTGGATCGATCAGCCGATCAATCCAGAGATCCCAATCGATCAGTGGATCGATTGGGAAGCTGCGATTTGTCGCGATAAGCCCTGGATCAATCCGTTGATCGATCCAGGCAAATTCCCAGAGCACAGAGGCGCTCTGGATCGATCGGTTGATCGATCCAAAGCCTCCCCGATCGATTGGGAGCAATCCAATCGATCGGGATCCGACCGTTGGCATCGTATTTAGCTGCAGGCGTTCGATTCCTTCAACAGCGCTTCACCGATTCATCTTAGATCCTCGACAGCAACTCCACAGCTCTCTCTAAGCTCCAGATCGCCAGTTCTTGAAGGTTCTTGGAGGCTCTTCCAAGTCAAGAGGCGGATCAAAAGCAAGAAGAAGAAAGCTAGGGTTAGTGTTTCTTGTATTCATTGTAAGCTTTGCTTATACTTTTGTTCCCTTTCCTTTCTTTCTGTATTGAGAGTCTTGTAGGGCTTCTCCGCCTTCGGTAGTTACCGAAAAGGAGTGTTTATTAGTGGAGATATGTGTGAGTGCGTGGATCCTTGGACTAGTCACCTCCTTTGGAGGTGAATACTATGTAAATCTACTTGTTAGCGTTGTGTGTGTTGTTTCTTGTATATTTCCACTGCACATCTTCGAAGAAACAAGCAACGTCGACCACGAGCACGCGACGAGCTATTCACCTCGCCCCCCCCCCCCCCCCTCTAGCTACATTTTCGGTCCCAACAAGTGGTATCAGAGCGAGGTCGCTCTTCACCGAAATCATCGCCGGAAGGGGCAAACATAACAAGAAGAGCTAGAGGGTGAAGAAGTTGGAGCAAAATTATCAAAGTTAAAGAATTTAAGAAGCTCAACTTCAAGATGCAATTCCAAGATGGACTTGGATTTGACACAAGGGTGGCTCCACCGTACACATCTACAAGCTTCAATCTTTGGAAATCAAGGATCGAAAACTTCTTAATGGTGGAGATAGAGCAATGGTTTGCTCTTATGGAAGGATTCGAAGCTCCAACGAATTCAAAGGGCAAAGTTCTCAAGAGGAGCAAATGGAGCCCAGAACAAGTCCAAAGGTGCGAAGCAAATGACAAGGTAACCAAATTATTAGTTAATTTATTCCCTAGTACAATTCTATGCAAAATTAGACAATATGAAGATGCCAAAGAACTTTGGAGCAAGTTGGCTAAGCTCCATGAAGAACCCTCCACTGTACCGAATCAAGAGGAATCCAAAAAGGATTGGAGCAAGACCAAGAGGAGGACTCCGAAGTTAAGAGATGCTCAACTTCCGAAGAAGAAGTCTAAGAAGAAGCTTCATCTTCGAGGGAATGCAATGAAGGGAACAAGGAGGGAGCATACTCCTTGTTCCATGTACAAGATGATGAAGCCTCCACCTCTAGGATTGAGGGAGAGCAATTTCTGGTGACACTGGATCAAGAAGAAGGAGAAGTCTCCACATCCGGGTCAAGAAGAGAAGAGGATGAAGAAGCTTCTACCTCCGGATCAAAAGGAGAAGATGTCATCCCTACACATGAAGGTATAAACATTTCAATTAAAAATAAAAATCATATTATATGTTTTGAGTGTAGGGAGAATGGACACTACAAGAGCAAGTGTCCCAACTTGGCCAAGAAGAAGGGCCAAGTGGCACCCAAGGGCAAGGAGAAGCCCAAGGAGACCATCCCCAAAACGAAGAAGAGCAAGGAGCACATTGTGTGCTTCTTATGCCAACAAAGAGGGCATTATCGAAGACAATGCCCTAAGGGGAAGAAGGTGGTCAAGGCTCAAGGAGGAAGCTCAGTTCAAGGGGGAGCCTCCAAGGTAAAAAGAAAGGTAACTTTTATTGAGCCTACCCCTTTAAATTATGGTAAAAAGCATGCTAGTTCTAACTTATATCATTTCAATGCTATTTACCATAAGAATAGGAAGCATGGAGACATTAAGGAAAATCATATGGCTCTACATGCTAAAACCACTACACCTAGGGCTAGGAATATAGATAAAAATCTAGACAAGAACACTAAGGTCAATAACTATAAGCCTAGAAATAAAAACGCTTAAGGATTAAATAGAAAACCTAAATCTAGGGATGTATGGGAAGAAAATCAAGTCTTGAGGTCAAGACTTGATAAAATGGAAAAGACCCTAAAAAGGATGGAAAATATCCTAATAGGGCAAAATGAGCAAAATCTAGGGTTAGGACAACAAAGGTCATCCAAGGGCCATAGAGGTTTCGGATACAAATATAAGGCTAAGAAAGATGAAATCTCTTACCATAGGGTTCCATATAGCTATGGAACCAACCCTAAGTCTAGAGATCAAGTCAAGGATATAAGGGAAGTTATCCCTAGAAGTATCTTTGCAATAACAAATGTGACTAAGACTTCTAAGAAGTCTAAGAAAGTCACAAAGAAGGTCACAAGGGAAGCAATCTCTAGGGTTGATCTAGAAAATGTGACAAAGGCTTCTAAGAAGCCAAACAAAGTCACTAGGAAGGTATCTAGGGAGGTTATCCCTAGCGAGTACCTAGAGCATCCAAGGAGCACCAATAGGTTTTGGATTCCTAGGAGCATCTTCTCTATCCCATAGATGGGTTAGAAAGTGTCAACTCTAAGTGGAAGGGTAGTTTACTCAATTATGAAGAAGTTGACACTCAAGGAGCATTTTCAAGGTTATTATTAACCTTTGAAAATGAAATGGATTTATAATTTACTCTTTGAAAGAGTAAAATATGCCAAATTTGAGAAGTATTGATTTTATTTTAAAATGGCACATATTAGAAAAACATAAGGAAATACCAAGTTGAGATTTTGGTATTTTTTTAGTGTTACTCTTGTGGAAGAACGAAATACGCCAACATTTGAGGAATAAGCTTAAATTCAATTGGCATAAGTTAATCAAGAGAACTAGAAATGTCAATTTAGGTTTTGGCTTTTTCTTGGAGCATTTAGAGGGCAATCTAGGTTTAATTTTTAATTTAGCTAAGGCTTAAGGACACTTAGATAGGTAATCTAGGTATTTTATTTATGTTAAAGCTCGCCATGATTGTTTTCCCATTATATGTCATGACATCATGATTATTTTTGCATTCATACCTTATGATGAAAAACACAAAAATACCATGTCATGACAAACATACATCATGTAGTTATAGGAAATTTTCTTTTGAAAATTATTTCTTTTTGATGTATGCCATAACATTATCATGCATTATGTTTATTTCCTTAAAATTAAGAACAAATGACATTTATCAACAAGTATCAACAAGTGACATCCTAGGTGGATGTTCAATATCCACAAAATGCCTAGATAGATATGCATGATCCCTAGACTAGGGCAAAACCAAAATTTTACATCTCACAAAGACCTATAAGATGACTTGTATATGTTTTGGGCACAGTAGATACAAGTAAGATGTTAAGATGATGAACAAAACTCAACATGCTGATTTAGTGCATTTCCTTGAGTTTTAAGTTCATCAAAACACATAGTTATGTGTTTTCCAATCATTGGGAAAGCTAATATACAAGTTATGTACATTGAGCCCAAGGAATATGGTTGGATATTGGTTTTGAAAATGTTTGTAAAATGATTTTGGAAAACCTTGGTGAAGGCTATCTTTTGATAGTAATCATCATTGAGTAGTTAGACACAAATTTGAAGAAAACACTAAAACTTTTGCAAGTTTTCAAGTTTGTGTCAATCTTTGAAAATATGATGTATTTTCATAGAACACTATTTTTCCATGATAAAGTATACCCTAAATAATGTCTATACAAATTTTCACGATTTTTAGAATTTTGTAGATTTTTCTAGGGGTTTCTGAAGTTGACTGAAATGAAATTTCAGCAACTATCAGACCTCAATCGATCACCCGATCGATTGAAGAGTCTCAATCGATTGGGCGATCGATTGAGAGCAAGCTTCTCGTGAACAGAAGCTTCCTAGATCGATCAACCGATCGATCCAGCCCTCCTGAATCGATCAGTGGATCGATTTAGCATGGTCTGATCGATTGGGACCCAACTCCAATCGATCGAAGCTGCTGATTTTGGCTGGGAAAGCCTGATTTCAGCATTTTTGAACCATGGTTAGTCTAGGTAATCATTCCAAACCCCTCAAAATACATTTGTATACATAAAAAGGGTGTTTTCATGTTGAAAACAAGGATGGATTGGTTAAGAGAGACTAAGTAGAAGTTTACGTTGAGGTTGATTCAAATTTTGAACTTTTGAACCTCAAAACTTCTAAATTTGGGTTTTCTAAAGGTTTAGGGATTCCAAGTCATTGTTGGTGCAATGACAGAAGGTACGACCATGTCTTTAGGGGGAGGTACTCTTTAAAGACATGAAAACTATTTTTCATGAACCTTGGAAGGTGGTTAACCTTCTTTTAAGAACATGCTCAAGGTTGAGCGTTTGAACTTTAATGGGGAGTGGATATCCTCATTGTTCAAGTGGTTCAAGTTGGTATATGCTCATGGATGAGCATTCGATACAAATGAATGGTATGAGACCTTCATTATCATGTTGATCACAACGAGTGAAGTTGTGAACAACGAAGAGAAACTCTTCCGGGGGAGAGTCTCAAAGGGGAGAGTTTTCAACAAGTGAATTTGTTGATGTGTGCCCAAAGATGAGGCATGTAGGGATTTGATGTGTGCCAATAGGGGAGAATGAAAGGGTTGAAGTTATGCCTTCATTATCTAAGAGGGAGTTTGCCTTCTTAGGGGGAGAATGTAGGGTTTAACTTACGTCTTCATTGCCTAGTGGCATGAAGGAAGTTGAGGCTATGAGAATTAGCCTAACTTAAATGAGGTAATGAGGTATTGTCAAACATCAAAAAGGGGAGATTGTTGGTGCAATATCCCACAGGTCAAGGTTGACCTAGTTGACCAAGATTGAGTCTTAGTTTGGGTTTCGATGTTTGACAATACAAGACTTCGATGATATGGACAAATGCAGGTGCAGTTGTTCATCTGGGGAGATTGTTTGGTGCAATTCCCCTCTGATCAGGGTCTGATCAGGTTGATTGAAGAAGAGTCAAGTAAGTCAAGGTTGACCAGATACTTGACTGGGAAGTCCTAACTGAGATGTTAGGCAGAAGGAAAATCTTGGTGAGTGAAGCCAGGTGAAAGTCCTAGTGAGTGAAGCTAGGCAGTGTGAAAGTCCTAGTGAGTGAAGCTAGGCAGTGAGAAAATCCTGATGAGTGAAGCCAGGTGAAAGTCCTAGTGAGTGAAGCTAGACAGTGAGAAAATCTTGGTGAGTGAAGCCAGGTGAAAATCCTAGTGAGTGAAGCTAGGCAGTATGAAAATCTTGGTGAGTGAAGCCAAGTGAAAGCCCTGGTGAGTGAAGCCAGGCGGAGTGAAAGTCCTAGTGAGTGAAGCTAGGCAGCATGAGAATCTTGGTGAGTGAAGCCAATTGAAAGCCCTGGTGAGTGAAGTCAGGCAGATGGAAAGTCTTAGTGAGTGAAGCTAGGCAGTTGGAAGTCCTAGTGAGTGAAGACAGGCAGATGAGAAGTCCTGGTGAGTGAAGCCAGGCACGGGGAAAATCCAGATGGGTCAACGTTGACCAGACATCTGGTGAAAGTCCAAGTAGGTCAAGGGATTGACCGGATACTTGGCACAAGGAGAAAAGTCCAAGTCGGTCAAATGGATTGACCAGACACTTGGTGAGGGAGTCCTAGCAAGTCAAGGGTGACCGGATGCTAGGCATGATGTACCAACAGGTCAAGGTTGACTGGATGTTGGTTTGAGGGGCTTGGGAGTTGGTTTTGGGCAAAAATCAACAGCTGGATCAATCAACCGATCGATTGGCTAGAGCCAAATCGATCGGTCGATCAATTGGGGAGTCCCCGCGAGAAGCCTTCGTCCCAATCGATCAGTGGATCGATTGGGAGGCAGTCGCGAGCGCACAGAAGCCTGTTGGATCGATCAGCCGATCGATCCAGAGGCCCCAATCGATCAGTGGATCGATTGGGAAGCTGCGATTTATCGCGATAAGCCCTGGATCGATCCGTTGATCGATCCAGGCAAATTCCCATAGCACAGAGGCGCTTTGGATCGATCGGTTGATCGATCCAAAGCCTCCCCGATCGATTGGGAGCAATCCAATTGATCGGGATCCGACCGTTGGCATCGTATTTAGTTGCAGGCGTTCGATTCCTTCAGCAGCGCTTCATCGATTCATCTTAGATCCTCGACAGCAACTCCACAGCTCTCTCTAAGCTCCAGATCGCCAGTTCTTTAAGGATCTTGGAGGCTCTTCCAAGTCAAGAGGCGGATCAAAAGCAAGAAGAAGAAAGCTAGGGTTAGGGTTTCTTGTACTCATTGTAAGCTTTGCTTATACTTTTGTTCCCTTTCCTTTCTTTCTGTATTGAGAGTCTTGTAGGGCTTCTCCGCCTTCGGTAGTTACTGAAAAGGAGTGTTTATTAGTGGAGGTGTGTGTGAGTGCGTGGATCCTTGGACTAGTCACCTCCTTTGGAGGTGGATACCAAGTAAATCTACTTGTTAGCATTGTGTGTGTTGTTTCTTGTATATTTCCGCTGCACATCTTCGAAGAAACAAGCAACGCCAACCACGAGCACGCGACGAGCTATTCCCCCCCCCCCCCCCCCCCCTCTAGCTACATTTTCGGTCCCAACAAGTCAAAGATGACAGGGCAATCCAAAGTCAAGAGCAGGTGCCAGTCAAATTCAGGGACTACACGTCCAAGCAAGTCACTCCCATTCTCCCAGTCGGCTCCAAGCCAGTCAGACCCCGAGGGTTTAGTCCCCTAATGGCATGGTTTCCAGTTTTCTCCTGGCCAGATATACGCCGATCGCACACTAAGGGCTCAGTCCTCTCATGGCATGGTTCCTAGTTTTCTCCCAGTCAAATATATGTCGATCGAACACTAAGGGCTCAATCCCCTCATAGCATGTTTCCTAGTTTTCTCCCAACCGACTATACGTCGATCGGACCTAATGGCTCAATCCTCACATTTATCCTGAGCATATCTTCCAGCCTAAGCCCGATCGGCTCCACGTCGGACAAACATTATTCTACTTTGCATAGCTCCCAGTTTATGCCTAGTCGGCATAATGTCGGATGGACTATTGCTAGGAGACAACATTGTCAGGGAATCGCAACCATTTGTCAGAGAGTAACGACTGTTCGTCAAGGAATATTCTGAGGCTCTGCTGTCTGTATCAAGCTGAACATTTCTCCACCCAATGGGAGTTCCTCTTACATCTTCTATTACCCGACATACCCTGACACTTGACATTCACTGATGCCTAATGATTGTTGAAGTTATCAAAGACAGGATAAAAAGGGAGGTCCTCTCCGTTGGCCAGGTACACGCTCACTCATACACACGTATTACTATCATTCTACTTTCATACTTTTTCTTCTCGACTTCTTTCTGACTTGAATGTCAGAGTACCTGCGTCAGGATCTCTTCTCTAATTCTTGCTCTAATGCTCCGAGTGTTTGATATGTTATATTTGTAGGATCGTGAATATCATTGGCGATCATCCCCCTCTTACCTTCATCGGTCCAAGGCCTGAGTTTTCTCCTATCAACGTTCTCACTCTCGTCACCTCCATCTGTCTCAACTTTCGAATGGAATCAGATTATATTAGTAAAAAATATTTTAATGCAATAATATTTTATGAATAGTAATTTTAATTTAAATGAAATAATTAATCTATGATGATTACTGAACAGTATAACAATTACTAAATAACTACTACAAATTATAGGTGAAAAAAGAAATAATTTTGATATAAAACATGCAGTAGGAAGTCTTTTGACCCTTTTTTTAATTAAAGACGTCCATTTGATTATTTGTTAAATGTATATATATAGTGACAGCCATGCCTTAGCAAAACTGAAAGCTGAGACAATGAACAACCTTTTAATTAATCTCCAGACTTGAATCATAAAGTGCACAGCGATTTTCTTTAGGATTGCAAACAAGATAGAGAAAGTAAAATTGATCTGTACACAATTTCACAGAAACCACTATGATGACAAATACAGTGGATCAATCACAACTTTAGTTGGTCACATTGTTAATTAAACTGGAGCAATTGCTCTGATGTCCAACTTTACATTGGGAGATCTCAGCTTATGGTTTAAATATATTTATAACGTTAGCTAAGATCTTTACAGCATGGTAAATAAACTTATTTATGCTCTCCAGCAAACTACATTCCGGCAGTCATCAATCAGGGAACCGATAAAATTCCAAGGGGCTGGTTACACTATACAAATACCTCAACTCACCCAAAACAAATAAAACAAAAAAAGAAAGGTGTTAGTGGTTAGAATCAAGTGAAGCACCAGATCTTGCCTGAGAAATTCTGTTTGCGTAGATGGTCACCAACCGAAGCTGTGTACTACTTAGACCCTCCAGATAAGGTAAAAACGACTTCCCCAATATGATATAGATTTCCACCAAACAGAAAACAACAGCCTGAAAAGTAGTTAATAGAGAAACATGTTACATAATCATCAAGAAAAGTATAATATCAAACATAGGGTATTATTTCTACCCTATTTCCAAACATAACTCTAGAGAACAGCAATGAAAAAATTTATCAAACTCGAAAGTTGTTATGTGAAACTTGAAAATAAAGCAACGACTCAATAGCATTTGATTTGTTTTACTCAGTGCACTGCCTTCTCAGTAGTGTTCTATAAAGAACTCAAGCAAATTCAAAGAATCAGACATTTATACATAAGATCAATTACTAATGAGATTGCCTGTGTACTATTTTATTCCAAGCAGGAACAAAACGAATGGAATTCCAATTTGCCACCTAAAATTCACCTAGCATCACATTTCTATCCCAGAGAAATCATGGTGGCTCAAATCAAGCTTATTTGAACTTTCCCAGCACAAAAGATAACCGTGGTTTAACAGGATAAGCATAAGAACATACCCTTGACAGTTTCAAATATTCATAAAGTGCATATTAAACAATTGTGAAAAATGAAAAGTTTTTGGATAACACTAGGTGATCACTAGATATATAAATAACATGTGAAACACTTAGAATTTGATAATTCATTACTACAGAATGGATTACAAAATAAGTGCCAACAAAGACTGATAGAATGGTACAATTTAAGATAAGCATGTACCTATACTATAACATAAATCTTTCACTTTCAAATACAATGTCATTTTTGTAAGCAACAAATAGTCATCAGGTTAAAAAGACAGTGCAGGTTATATTTTGTTCAGTTTTAACAGTAGGAATATTAGCAGAAGTATTTTTATGCTTTATGGACCCTATTAATTGCATTATTTTTTTTCTTGAAATGTTTTGCTAAGCTGGCCCCACCTAGTGGGAAAAGGTTGGTCGTTGTTGTAGTAGTAAATGTTTTGCTAGCATAGGCATATAGCATAGAAAGTATCATAATTGGCATCAAAAAGAAGGTACATGCAATACACAAGTGGGAAAACCAACCTTTCTCACATCTGGACTTTGGTTTCCGAATGAATCAAATAATGCTGGCAAACATGAAGGCAAATGCTTCATCAAATCTTCTTGAGGAAGCCGCCCAACAAGCTGCAACAGAAAAGACCTGAGTCATTCCTTTGCATTGTTAATTAAATCACTAAAAACAAGAGAGTCAAGCCAGTTAACTTGATCTTATCCTATTACTGAACTATACGGAAGGTAAGTTTGGAAATTGCACCATTAGGTGTGTAATTGCACCAGGACATATGCACAATCACTGTCCCTACCACGATAACTGTGGTATACTTTCTCCTCAAGGCATATTGTTAGTATGCCATGGTCTACAAGATTCCATTAACTATGTGAATACAATTTTCAAGTAGATATCCCTTTAGCCTAATCGATTCAACTTGTCTACTCATAAAATATAACATAAGTTTTAAACAAGCTAGCAATATTTTTTGTTGCTCATATTCATCAATGCTAAATAATTGTTTCTAGCTAATGAGTTTATTTCATTTAGTTAGAAATGAATAGAATACAATTTGAGCTGTTACTATAGTATTTTTACACCTAATAAGCTACTTATAAAATAGATCAGCTATTTTGCTAAAATTCTTGGTGATGGAATGACACTGATCAGCTATTTCTTGGACACTGGAATGACACCAGAATAGAACAGAGATTAAAACAAAAAAAATAATGGAATATGATTGGTTTAGATCAGAATAAAAATCTAAACAAAAGAAGGGAAGAAAAGAAAAAAATGCATTTGTGGAGCAGCAGCAAAATATGTTCAGGCTTCAAATATAGGGAGGGATGAGTTAGTCTGACAGATAGGAGGCTAGCAAGTGGCTTTATGACATGCACGATTAGTGGGGATGGGGATTAATTAATATGCTATTAATAAAATAACATGCAACACTTTTTCCCTAATACCGTTTAATATAAAAATATGAAATTAAACAATTTACTAATGATACTTAAGTCCATGGGGCTACGGTGCAGTGGAAGGGCATCAAATTGTCACCCAAGCACCAGTAGTTCAATCCCTTGTGCGTTTGTAGGGATTTTTCTTCAAATGAAACGCACAACCATAGGATGTTGAACTTCTAGACCACGTGAAGGGCAGGTTGAAAACTTCCATGGGGCCAAGCTCAAGCCGGTCGCCCCAGGTTTGGTGTTACATGGTTCATCATGTTTTTTTCCAATCACTGATAAAAAGTGGGTTCACCGATGTAAAACAGATTGCATATAATTAAATATTACATAATGATAATGTTATTATAATGAGATTCTTTCTGAGATATTAAAAATTTTCAATTCTGTTTTATTGATGGGAACAAGGGCAATCAGAGAAGGAAAATGAAAAAAGAAAGAAATGAAGTTGAAGAAATGAGCAAAATAATAAAAAAAAAAAAAAAAAAAAAAGAGGAAAAGCTATATTTATTGCATATCGTAACTTTTATATTTTTAGAAAACATGAAATAGTTCATACCACCTTAATTTTTTTAATTGTTTATTAAACTTGAACTGAGGTAGACCACCCAGATCATATCACCGATACAAGTGGCATTCATTGAGTCGATTTACAATTAATCTTGATATTAACAGAAAAATAATATAAAGCATCTTGTATAATTGTTCCCCCAAAGTGGAGTAACATTGCTGCTATTCATGTAGACTACAACATGTTGGTATAGTTGCTTCCTAATGGTGGAGTAACATTGTTGCTATTCACATAGAATACCAAAAGCAGTCCACGAAGCAAATATTAAGTTGTGGCAAGGAAACAAATAGTTTTATATCAAGATGCTGAGAAGAATGCAATGGAAAGCCAAAACTTAGGTCATAAGATACCTTGGTTAAACAGTTGATACAAATAACAAGACTTTTTTCATCATCGCTGACTAATAGAGGAACTATAACCTGCAGAAAAAGATAAAAGTTGAAAGAAAATGTCTAAACATAGTGATTACTTTACTAGGAAAAATAGTTTCCAAACAAAAATTGTCTAACTTGGTAGTTCATACACTTAGAAATCTGTATGGATCAAAGTGCGTCAAGATAATATTCAGGCATTGGTTTGCTTCATTTGAAACCTGTAAGAAAGCAAAAGGTAAAGCAAAGACAATAAGCTATCGTTTTGTAGAAACTGTTAAGAATATAATATACATGTATATATATTTAGCCCCTTGCTAATGCTCATCTACAAGTGGTAAGTTAATCAGACTTGGCACTAAAACGTCTGTACTCAAATTGTAGTAGCACCAACATAAAATATAATCCAGTCACAGTTGATTAGTGAGGCTTGAGCAAGTTTAACAGTCAGCTAGAGCATGGTCAGTGTTAAGAATGTTGATAGTAGTAACTAGCAATGTTTAAAGTGTCGAGCTGTGACGCTCGAAACCACCGGAATTTACCGTTCTGGTGCGGAAGCAGCACCGCACGCGAAATCGACAGTTGCGGGAAGCCTCCGCGCCGCCAGAAGCGTCGCAAGACACTTCTGGCGCCACGAGAGGCACCGCCGAAAGCGTTCTGCGATGCTTCCAACGGCGCTAGAAGCATCGACGCCGACGGGAGCTTCCCGCAACACTTTCGGCGCATCTGGAAGCATCCCGAGATGCTTCTGCTAGCATCGGAAGTGTCGCACGATGCCTTCACCGACGTTAGAAGGGTCGCGCGACACTTCCGCCGGCGCCAGAAGTGTTGCGCGATGCCTCAGCTTGCGCCGAAAGTGTTGCGCGACGCCTCCACCACAGCCGAAAGTGTCGCGGGACGCTTCTCGCATTGCCTCGCGCCGGTCGTGCGATGATGCCTATTGTTACCAAAAAAAGAAAAAAGATTTAATTAATTTAAACAATTCCCAACTGAGGTGTGATATTTTGAATAAACTTTCATAAACCCTAATTAAATTATCACTATAAAATATATTTAAAATTTAAAAAAATATTAATTGATATTTTAAAATTCCTTTTTTTACTGTTTTAAATTTTATTTAAAAATTCTAACTCTAAAAAATTCTAATAAATCATATTTATATTCTGATAATTTTTTATTATTATTTTATATTTTTTTAACTGTCTAATTGATATTTTGATATTTTTTTACAATTTTAAATATATAGTATTTAAACTAATAATTAATTAAATGAATAAACAATTAATTTATATAATTATGATGTCTCAATTTTAATTTGAGTTATTAATACATCTTCAAAGAAAACTATATTTAATTATTTTTCCTAACCATATTAAGTTGTTCAAATAACTTATATAAAATCAATATACAATTTATTTTTAAATTATACATAATAAACATATGTATCTAATAATTACTATATATAAATAAAAAAATACGGAAACCATATTGGCACGGCACTATACGATACCGAAACTGTATCGTTCCGATCTGGGACCGAAACCTCGGCACGGGTCAATATTTTAAACCATGGTAACTAGCAAGTATTATTCAATCACTTAACAAGGAACATCTAAAGAAGGAACTAAGGAAGCAGTCATACCTTCACAACATCATCTTTAGACACATGAATCAACTTCTCAGTGACAATATCAATCGAATCTTCCATTTCACTTTTCTGTGAGTGAAAAATGAACAAAGAACAGAAAGAGCAGTTAGATATACAGTTCTTCAATATGAATATATGAAGAGAATGAAATAGAAAAGGCAAGACCTGGTTGTCAAGCATTCTAACTATCACAGAAAGAGCCAGCTCCTGCACTGAAGGATCTGAATCGTCCAACACATCAAGCACAGCTGCCAAGATCTGATTGAAATACTGCAAGATATGGCATTACACCAAATCTTAAAATGCATATAAACATATCATATTTATTAACAAAAGGAAAATCCATAACAATACTATATTAAATATCATAATACTCAAAACTGCTAAAAAGAACATAGCTAGAATAAAAATCACAAAAAAAAAAAAAAAATCAGCTATATTGTTTCAATTGTAATCAGAATGATTGGAGTCAGTTGTATTTTTTTCTTGTATGTCATGCAACTAGAAATATCATTACTGTCTCCAAGTCCCACATTAGAGTGTCATTTGAGGGAAGATTTCCATTGGCATGTAATCCAACAACGATAAAAGTTCCCTAGGCAAAGGTGCACAAGGCACACCACTTCTGCCATGAATAAAAGTCAATGCAGAACAGTCATGTTCATGTCCATTAGCCACCAGACCAAAAAGTTAACAGTTTAGGGCTTTTTTCAGCTAGGAAGTTTAGTTAGGATGAGGTAATGATGGCATATACATAAATGTTTTATTACAATTTTTTTTCCAAAACATTAAATCCAACATTGATAAAATAAACTACTGTGGTTATTGCAATCTTCATTCTCCACCAATTTATCTCATTTCTAGAGGATTTTGGAAGATTATGAATTCAAAATAAAACAATATGCAGTACATATGGACAAAATGAACACAGAAAAACAGAAAATACATGTCATCCCACCATCATAGTAACATCTAGATGCAAGAAGGCATGATTGGGATTCTTAGTTCAAGTTCCCAGAAAGAGAATCATCAGATCCATGTAGATTGATATTTCTTTGTCTAACACTAGAAAAAAAAAAAATTAAGAGCATGGGAACCAGAATCTGTGCAATAAATTACAAGAAATTCCAGAGCATGGTTAACAATATCAGTGCAAGTAGAGGTGTCAATGGCTTAGAAGAAAGGTATGATTTGGTGCCAAATCAGCATACCATGTGTCAGTACAAGGAGGTGTAGATCATCACCAACAAGAAGGAAGAGAGGATGAAGAACAGAGGAGAATAAGGGAAGAAGACTTAATTAGCTGCCTAGGGTTTTCTTTCTCCCTCCACTCTGGGAGCTTTGCTGTCCACCTCAAGCCTCTTATGTCAAAGCTTCATCACAGCCTCCCTCACAAGTTCATTTGCAGATGGAGGTTCATCATGTGATTGAGCAGAGGATTTGACACTGTTCCAAAGTAGGCATCTCAACAGAACAAGAAGATGAATGAAATTTAAAAAAGTAATGTGCAAAATTTTCTGTCTGCATTATAGACAACGGGAATTGCCCAAAGGGCACCACGTCCAAAGTCTGGAATTGACCAAAAGGCACCCCAAAGTTTGAAAATACCCAAAAAGTGTACTTTTTCGCCGTTTTATCCTCTTCTAAATCTGACTTTTGCTCACTTCTCTCCTCTGCATGCAACCTCTCTTCTCTCTTTTGCATGCATGCAATAACTATTGTGGTGCTGATTTTTATTTTTAAAAATCAGCACCACAGCTTAATTACATTAGCACCGTTGATGGTGCTGGTATGCACTATCACAGGCCTGGTTTGATTCAGATCAGGCCCAACGTGGGCCTGATTTCTCAGAGACCAAGACACGTTCTAGCTGAAAGTTAGAATAACATTGTAGCACCTCCGGAGAGACCAAAATAAGCAGAGTCCAATTGAAGACAAGTCCGATTGGATCCATGAGGCTGCAAGGAGTTCGACGTTGCCCTCCATTGCTTATTTCGGTCTCTTCGGAGGTGCTACAATGTTATGCTAACTTTCAGCTAGAACGTGGTCCTCATCTCTGGGAAATCAGGCCCAACGTGGGCATGATCAGAATCAAATCAGTCCCGTGGTAGTGTTGATTCAAATCATCCGGGCCTGATTTGATTCAGATCAAGCCCAA
The DNA here is from genome assembly GCF_018446385.1 of Zingiber officinale. Classification (NCBI taxonomy): domain Eukaryota; kingdom Viridiplantae; phylum Streptophyta; class Magnoliopsida; order Zingiberales; family Zingiberaceae; genus Zingiber; species Zingiber officinale. Next base: position 101,974,294 of record NC_056001.1, on the reverse strand, counting down.
CAGAGACCAAGACCACATGTGCATCTAATAGTTTTATTACAAATGCTATTAAAGAAAACAAAAAAGATTCTGATTTGATGGGTTGCTGTTGTGGGTGTGGTCGTTCAGTCAGTGAGGAGTTTTCCTTAGGGCAAATATATAAAAAAAAACTTACCTAAAATTAAGAACATAATTGATGTTCTTGCATGCGTTCTTGATTAGATAACCCTACAATTCTGACTCTATAATGAAACTATCAAATGCACGTGTGGTCCTGGTCTCCGATTCATATCAGGACCCCGATTTGAATCAAACCAGGCCCGGAGGATCTGAATCAGCACTACCACGGCCAGATCATGCCCCAACATGGAGCTCATTTCCCTGAGACCCAGACCACATTCTAGCTGAAAGTTAGAAAAACATTATAACACCTCCGAAGATGCCAAAATAAGCAATGGAGGACACTGTTGGACTCCTTACATCCTCAAAACCCACAGGACCTGAAATGAATCCAATTAGACCTATCTAGATCCATCAGTGGGTTTTGACCGGAACTGTCTAGGATCCATCGGTGGACTAAGACCGCAAGAAGTCTAATGGTGCCCTCCATTGCTTATTTCGGCATCTCCGAAAGTGTTACAATGTTATACTAACTTTCAGCTAAAATGTGGTCCTGATCTCCGGGAAATCAAGCCCGCGTTGGGCATGATCTAAATTAGACCAAGCTCGTGATAGTGCAAACCAGCACGATCAATGGTGCTAATCTAATTAAGTTGTGGTGCTGATTTTTAAAAATCGACACCATAAGAGTTATTGCATGCATGCAAAAGAGAGACAACAAGAGGATAGAGAAAAGAGGTTGCATGCATATGAGAGAAAAAAAGGAAAGAAAAGAGAGAAAAAGAAAAAGTCAGATTTGACAGAGGGGTAAAATGGGAAAAAAAGGTACTCCTTTTGAGCATTTTCAAACTTTGGGATGTCTTTTGGTCAATTCCAGACTTTGGGTGCACCCTTTGGGCAATTCCCGTATAGACAAAGGTGTGACCTATTCGTGTAAGACTAAAAGCAGAAAGTACACACGCACATAGTTGCTCTGTGGAATTCCCAGAGCAAGCATATTGGTAAGTTAAAGAAATTGTCAACTTTTTACAGAGAATTATATTTCTCTTCCTCCTTAATTTAAAGCTTTATATCTGAAAAGCACAATGGTTGGGGAAAAGATCGGTATTGCAAGAATAAAAATTCCCAACTCTCATAGAAACGTGTATGGTTGTTTGAACAAAAATTACTTCAATCTTAGGATTGACAAATTGGCTTAGTAAATAGCAAAAAAAAATAAATGGAAAAAAAATAAAAAAGCTTAATCTCAGTTACTTCATAATCCCCTCTAGACCAGTGCATCAACCTTTCCTCTTCACCTGAAATCATCCTCTTATTTGTCACTTCTCCCTAAAGATTACCTTTCAGGACTCAAAGATCGCGTATACAAGGACAACACGAGGGAACATAAAAGGTAAAGAAACATATGCATGTTTTTACCAAAATATTTTATGATATTGGTCATCACACATACCATATAGGTCCATCAGCCAGTGGAAATTCTAAAAATTTGAAAGCACCTTCTTAATCTGAATTCATATTGTTCCTATAACATCTTTCACGTATTACATATCATTAGCCTCTATGAATTAACAACCCTGAAATCGCATGCCATTAGGATTTTACTTTCCTAAGTATGGTACACAATTTGAGCAAAAAAAAAAATCACCTGATAGGGAGAAATAATTTGTATGGACCCAGTTCAGAATAATTGTAGGGGATGGGAAACAAGAACTATCAGAATATAGAACAACAGTATCTACCTTTGCCCAGACAGAACTATCATTCTTTAATGAAACTTCAGCCAGCTGTTGCAAGGTGTCACGTTTCTCTGAACTTGAGTTCGCATCATTTACATTGCAAATCTTGAGACAAAAAGGAAGTTAAATTGACCTAAATTAGATATCGCAGATGCATATATTAATTGCCCTAAGTTGCAGTTTTGCTCAAGTTTTAATGATAAGACCAAAAAGAGGGAAAAACATGAAAATTACAACATCATCTATGCATACCTGATGAAGAAGTTGTGGAATGCTAGGTCCCATATCTCCTTCTATGTTAGATTTTAAAAAATTAAGATTATTATGATTCAGTTCAGGATCTCCATAAATTTCACTTCCACCATTCATATCAATGGCTTTGTGTTCATCAGAACTGGCTAGTTCACTCATGTCTAGACGCAGAGTTAACAGAGAACTTTCATGCTCAATATTATAATTTGTTTTCTGCGAGGAATTAGTCACCAACCCATCTTGAGATGAAGGATCACAAGCACAAGCATCAACATTCTGAGAAGGATGATGAGACTCATCAGAAGTTGCATGAATGGTGTAAGTATCAAACTGCATCGATTGCTGGGTTGAACTCAACTTCTTCCCAACCTCACCATCAACTGAACTAGTTGAGTAATTTGCACAATAAAAACCTTTCTTTGAAGCTCCAACATAGTCTTCCTCAGCAGAAGTTCCAACAACATTTGACTGGTCATGGAAAGATTTTGGACGCTGACGTTCTTTCTTATTCTGCAAGTAGTTCATTAACTCGACCTCTATACGAGGTGTATATTGCTTAAGTTTTCGTCTTAACAAGTTCTGTTCTTCAACAGAAAGACTCAAAATGAAATTCAAGACTCCAATTGCATCAAAATGGGAATAAACTGATATGATGCAAGATGTGGATGTTTCCTTCAATCTTACATTTTTGTCATTTGCCAAAGGCAATAACTTAGCAAGCCATAGCTTAAGAAATCCATTGTTACTATAACCATCAGAGTTTATTGTATGTTTATTAAAGGAGTTATTTGCAAACTGAATGACAGCCAATTTTGCTTTAGGAGATCTCTGCTCATCAAGAGAGCGGACAAGAGCAGGAAGAAGAGAATCCATATTGTATGTCTTTCCAATTATCTCAATTGTTGCAGAACATGGTTGCCTTACAAGTTCCTTTGGATCAATTAATCTAGCAAAAATATGGGGCAAGGTTCTTTCAAGATAATTCTCAAAAGGCTTTTTGCAAGCTGGAATAATTTCAGCAAGGGTGATAAATGCTGCCTGTGCAACTTTATGGTGAGGGTCATCTAAATATCGAAAAAATAACTTCATAACCTTCTCAAAATTCTGTGTGACTTCCAAAACACCTTTTGGGCCTTGCTGCAACAAACTCCAGAGGTAATTGAATGCAGAAACCCTTGCTACCCAATCTGAACTGGGGTTTAGTCCCTCATTAAGTGTCTCACCAAGGGTAGTTGGACCATCTATATAGCTAGGCATTTCACTTGCTAGGATTTGACCATCATCCAAACTATTTCTAGCATTTGCCACGGCCTTTCCAGTCACCTGCTTTCTTAGAAGAGGCCGCTGAAAGTTGGGGACATAAGGATTCTGTGAATCCCTATAGCTAGAATCCTTAGATGGTGTCTCCAGATAATGTTTATCAGTTTGGATACTTGGAAGTCGCCTAGATAACCTGTGATCAACATTATTTTCGCTACCACTTCCATCTTGCAACCTTTCAGATGACCATTTCAAATGTGATGAAGACAAAGAAGTCAGGGAAACAGGTGTTGCATGACTGAGGAAAGAGAGTTTTGATGGATCTCTAGATAATTGAACCTGACTGACTAAGTCAGACATATTTAAACCACCGTTCCTGTTACTAGCTTTTCTAATGCTTGCAATGGTTGAATCACCCAATAGCGAACTTTGCACAGAAAAAGAACTTGAGGAAACACTAGTAGCAAGTGGTGTATCCCGGGTAGATAGAGTATTAACACCTGCACTAGGGGGAAGATGAGGTAAGATAACTCAGCTTTTGCAATTTTGACAAACAGAGAAAAGTTAAACAAAGTGAATCTAGATCTCACTAAAAGTAAACTATAAACCATTATGCAATAGTTAAATTCAAAGGTCAGCATCTCAAGGATACCTAGGTCCAAGCTTGTGGAGCGTGCAGTAGCAAAGTTTTGCTTGTCAGACATGCCAATACCTTTCAGTAAACTCTCAATAGCTAGCACCTTCTGTTTGCTTGCATGAAGCACACTTTCTAGGCTTCTCTCTGAATTTTTACCAAGTGATTTAGATTTTGGCACAAGGCTAGTCCCTGAAGAAATAACTGAACTCTTATCCATTGCAACAATTGCAGAGGTACCATATCCAGGCATGCATATACTCGTGGATTGAGATGGAGCACGAGAAAATTGCGCTCCCCTTTCACGAAGGGAAGGAGAAGAATATCGTTTGTGCATTCCTCCATTCTCTTCATTCAATAACTGGAAATTGTTACAGTGTGCAGAAATCAGATATGCCAAAAATAAGTTTGTTACTAAATATCGCAATCAGATAGTACTAAAAAAACAGTCACAAAATGAAAAGAGAACTCGCACCCTCTGTATGACAGGATCAAATGATACGAAAAGGCACCTAGACCTCTCTGGCCAAGTTTTTGTAAACATCCGGTAGCATGTTCGAGCAGTTGATCGCACCTAGAGGGAGAGATAATGGAAGCCAGTCAAGGAACCACATCAAAGGGTGAATTGTAAAGTGCCAACAACAATAACTAGTGCAGTAACTAGTAACTGATGACATGAAGCTTGTTGCAAACTAATTGCAATAGATCTCCAAACTAGACAAATATAACCTAGGGTGTGAAGTTCAAAGTTTATCTGTCTAGAATCTGATTAATTCATCAACAAAAGAGAAATTCAGTTAGGCCGGGAAGTTTAATTTGGGTCTCCAATAGGTCCATGAAGTCCCAATGATGGTGTAACTGTTAGTCTTAAACTTTAGCAAACCATCACAAACTCATCCAGTGTTGTTAAAAGAACAATGCATAAGCCTAGAGGCTCACCTGTGTGAAGCAAGCAGTTTATAATCTATGAATTATAAATTCATTTAATGTTTCATTCTCATCATGTAAAACGTAAAGCTCCAGAACAAGGAGACCGATGTATAAAAATTTATGGATAGGGCCTTCAACCTATTAGGATGATCTCTAGAACATTTTAGCAATTATATTGGTCTTTCACCTTTGGTCATGCATTAACCACTTCAATGAGTGTTATATGTTAGACCCAAAAAGTTCGAGCAACCTTTGGCAGTCGTGCATGTGTTAGAGCATGTACACAAGCACGTCTCTTTATCACAGAATAGGAAAGTGCAAGAGTGAGCAATTAGAGGATGGGTCCAACCATGCTCATTGATTGGTGTTCACATGTTACCAGTAGCATGTGGATTCTGGTTACGAGTTGTTCATTTCATTTCTTGCAGCAGATATAATAGAATCTTTTTGGCTTGTTGTCATAATTTTTCCTCTTCTATCTTATTATGTTAAGCTTATGATCATTAAATTATTTTTTAGGAAAGTAGTCAGTGAACACAATAACTGCTGGACAATAGAGTTGCTCCCACTTGGTATGGTTGAGGCAGACAACTTTATTGCTTGATATGTGTGATATAAGGCTGATTTCAAGAGATTTTCCATCTCAATTCCCTGTCGGAACTGTGCATATTGCCTCTATGGAAATACCTACCTTCAACTGAGAGGTCATTCCGAGCAAGGGATTACTCAAAAGGCTTTTGTATGACTGTGTGGAATGACTGTTTTACCACTTAACAAAGCCAGTTGAAAAATCAAATACAATAATTTACCTCACTCATTGCATCTGCTATACAACACTTGATTAGATCTTCATATAAATCAGCAGAACGTTGAATTTCTGGAGCATCAGCCCAGTACTCCAGTATCAGAAGTGCATATTCACAACACCTAGTAAAGAAAAACATGAAATTTCAAAGAACAAAAAGGTACATACAGGCAGTCTGCGATCGCTACTCACCTGGCCCGAAGAACAGCACTCTTGTCATTCTTTGCAGCATCAGCTATCCGAGGGAGAACACGGGCAACTTTGCAGTTTCGCAACATCTGAGGCAATCACATATTAGCAGGAGTATAAATGAAGAATCAGTCTCCTAGTTAAACTGGTCATATATGAAAATTTTAATCATGCATCATACTGTTTTAATGCAATTATCTGCAGACTCTGCAATCACAAGAACAGTTATCACAACAAGCTTCATAAGTGCCTGAAATGATTCATTAAGCAATAGTCACATCTGTTATAAAGCCAACTCTATGGTACACCAAGGGAATTACCGGAATGAAGATCTCAGCACAATATTCAAAATCACCCAGTAGCTCTTTTGATAGTAAGCTCAACAAATGGCATGCCTAGATAAGAAAATAAAATGAGAAAATTATCTTATCCGATCTTTGGCTTGATGTAGCAAAATTTCAATAACGAGCACAAACTATCGATTTATGGTTTAACAATTTAAGTCAAGTCAAACTGCGGATGAATCATCATCAAACAATTGCAAGAAAGTGCAAGCCAAAGAAACATGGAATTTGGCTATGCTGTGTTCACATGGAGAAATGGGAGGAAATTGAAGTGGCGTAAAGTTTAGTTGGCCGAGAGAAATGAATTTAACACAATTAGGATTTCCAAATCTAATTGAAATTTTTAATATTGTCTAAGTCATTTAAAATTTTATAATTTGTTACTATTTCTAGAAAAGTATTTGGAATTTTGTAAAAAGTTATTTAGTCTTTAGGAAAATTCAAATTTTTATTGACATATACTAAGTTTGATTTTACGAAAATTGAGTCATTGCCATTTTAGAAAAATGAGGATCCCGTGTATGATGATAGTTTTTGAATTAATAATATTTACTTTTTGATTCTCTTTGTGTGAGTTTTTTTCTCTTGGTGAGAGTTTATTCTCATGGTGGGCTTTTATTTTCCCTTTGTAAGATATTTTCCCCCTTTCATTTCATCAATTTCATCTCATTTTGGGTGGTATGCCAGTTTGATTTTGGTGTTGCATCAATTGGTATCAGAGTCCTAGTGATTCAATCTTGTTACTAGTTACCTTACCCTTTAAGTCTCCTTCATCTTTAAGTTTCAATATCACTCTCATCCACACTCTTTCCACTACTATTCTCCTTTGATTAGATTCTATCAAGACTCTCACATCCTCACCTTATCTTCTTGCATTGTTAACCTCCCAACCAAAAAACAAAAAAACCTGAAAATAAAAAATAAAAAATATTGTAATTGTGCTATTAAAAAAATAAAAAACATAGTTGCAAAAAGCCAAAAACAAACTCTTGCGTGTCACCCCCTTCCCTCCACCACTCTTCTACGTCACCCACCATCTCCACCTTCCAGCTGACACCTCCTTTACTAGCTAAATTCTCGATCAATGCTCTCATCGCCACTAACATCTTCCTTGTTTTCTACTTCAACAACCTCATCTTCGCCCACTATCCATCTATCCTATAACCATGTCTCTACTTCCCTTGCAATTCTCAATGCCCTTGATTACGCATAGGATTCACTATCATTGTCATTCCCTTCCAAACAACAATGATGCCATTGAGAGCTAAGCCTTTTGTCCGCATACATAAAACTTGGCTCCTTTCTGATGCCTTCTCTATTAGCGATGACTATCGCAGCTACCACAACAGCCACCTCCAGCGCAAAGGTTGCTTTGAAAGCATCATTAAACTGCGAGAGAGGGATTGTTGAAGACCATCTCTATAGAGTATCAATTCTACCTCAAAGTTAATCTCTTGCATCCACTGCTCTTAAAGCCCACCAACCTCACCAAATACCTTATCGGAGTACTCATCAGAGCATGCCATCTCCAAATGTGGCATTGCATGCTGCCATTGTACCCACATATCACTTAGTGCCTTTGTCAAACTAGAAGAGGTTTCAGGTTCTAATTTGACTATTTTGGACCTTAGCCTAATTTTTTTATAAATTTACATTTTAGTCCTAAGATAAGAAACAGTAATAAACAACAATAACAAGGGGGAAAAAAGAAAGTTGTGTTGGGATCTATTTTGAGACTTGAATCTAATTCAAAGGTTTTAATCCAACACAAGTTTGTGAAAAAAAAAAACAAAGAGAACACTAAGCATTATCTACTAATCATCATTAGACTAGGCTCGCTTCACTTTTATATAATTGCTATCTCTCTTTAAAAAATCTTTTGATTATTTAATTGGTAATTTTAAATTACTCACATTTATTTTTATTACTATTTTCACATATTATAACTGATATGTTGCGCACAGCACACTGCGTGACAGTGCGCGCACAGCATATCAAGTGTGTTTTTCTTTCTTTTTTTTTTAAGCTTTCAACTGCTTTTTTTTTTGTATTTTTGGATTTAGGATTTGGGGTATAGTATTAGGCTAAAAAAAATATTTTTATTTTATTTTTTTTTAAGCTTTGAGTTTACGGTATAGTATTTAGGATAAAAAAAAACATTTTTAAAAATTTTATTTTAAGCTTTGGGTTTAATGTTTAGAGTTTGGTATAGTATTTAAGTTAAAAAATATATATATTTTTTAACCTTTGGGTTTAGGATTTAAGATATAGTATTTAGGATGTTTTTTGGGTTTTTTAGCCCAAAGCTTTAAGAAAAACACAGATGATATGCAGCGCACGCTGTGGCAAGCAGCATATCAACATTACACACACACTAAAGAAAAATATTTATTTTTTAGTTTAGTTATCATCCATAAAAACAATAGATCAATCATTAGCATCCTATTTTACTTCCATTTTAATTTGCTTATCATCCATCATCATCCATAACAAAATATATCATCATTAGTATCCTCTTTTACTTGCATTTTAATTTGTTTATCATCCATCATATTATCTTGCATAATATTTATCATATTATTTTATAAACTCATCAATACTTGGATGATATCAGAAGAAGAATTACCTCAATTACCAGTAAATACAAAAAATATATACAATTATAGAAGTCAGAGATATTTAACCAAACTATACTCATGCAAATAACGAGCTATGACATTACAAGAAGAATTACCTCAATTACCACTAAAATATATATATATATATATATATATATATATATAGACACACACACACAATTCTAGAAGTAAGAAACATCTAACCAAACTATACTCATGCAAATAATGAGCTATGACATTGCAAGAAGAGTTACCTCAATTACCACTAAATATATATACATATATACAATTTTAGAAGTGAGAGATATTAACCAAACTATATTCATGCAAATAACAAGCTTAGTTTTATAAGAACTACAACAAAAAAATACAAATAATTATTCCTTACACTTGTAAATTTATGAAAAAACATGCAATCTCATATACAAACTTTTACTCAGTCAAATTATTTCATGTCTACAGAAATATTAAAATATTTTTTAAAAAAAATAATAATTGTTGTACACTGTTAGAATAGATGTGCTGTTTTTATGATAGAAAGGAAAAAATACAATTTGTCAAATTCACTAAATGGATCTAATATAAAATATTAGCAACTTATCTGGACCATTAGAAACCAAGACGAACAAAAACCCCATCCCACATTAGCATGGAATGAAAAGACCATACATGAAAATTTATGTCCCGCCAAATTTTAAAAAAAAAATCTTAACAAATATGTAAACATTATAGGCTTTCTAAGTGAAGTAACCTCAAAAACAACATCCACAGACCTCAGCTCACTCAATGAACTTTTAGCTAAAACAAAAAACTTAAGCTAAAATAAAACACTTGATAACTAAACCTTAATAGAAGAACACTTTAATAAATAATAATTTAAAAAATCTTTTAATGACACCTTAGATGAGCTGGCTAACGATGCAATCTTAGGAGAATTTATGATTTGACCTCTTTAGAAACTAATCAATCCAATAGTAATTATGACTTAAGCATGCAGATCATAACTCATTCATATTATTCAAAGAAACCAAATGAAGAAACTAAACATAACAAGGATCATGAAAGATATCAACTACAAATTTGCAAGTCATTTAGAATGACTTCTTCTATAGTTAGTTATGACTTTAATGTTAGTCAACCAGTTAAATTCTTTATTTGCTTCTATCTATCAAATAGAGATGCTCTTTGCATATAAGAGATATAGAATTTGTACTGAGTAGTGAGTAATGATTATTATAGTGTCTAATGATACAGTAGTTTTTCATATTGCATTCATGAATATATTTTTTCTTTGTTTCTAAAAGGCACAGGAATCAAGGGAAATTAATGTTCCACTCCCTCAATTGCTTACACAGAAGTTAGGAAGAGATTCAAACTCCTTTCCTCAAAAAGATTTTTTAGCCTAAACTATTCAACCGAAAGTGGTAAGAAACAAACTCCATATACAAATAAGGGAAATGCCATTTTTGCCCTTCTCAAACAACCTTCGTCTTCCTTTCTTAGCACTAATCTCAACAAAGCATCTTCTTGAGCCAGCTCTCATCTCCACTCCAATTGATGGCACTTGGAGGACAAAAGCAGTGGAGGCAGTGTCAATGTAGTTGGCATCATCAGTCTAGGAGGCTCGACAACAACGCCATCAAAAAGCATCATCAATTTGGTTGGTACTGTAGTCAAGTCTGAAAGGCTCAGCTAAAACATTGGAGGCAACGACATCAATCTAGCAGGCCTTATTGCCAAGTTTAGGAGGCTAATCAAGTAGTGGGGAGGAGTTTGTTCTAGCGAACAAGTAGGTTGATCAAGGTCAAGCCTTCAGAATCGATGGCAACAATTAAGCATTTCCATGGGAGAGATTCAGGAAGATGGACGTATCCAAGCAATTTCCTATTCTTCTTACCTCTTTATCCTTCCTATATGTCAAAGAAGCAGTCAAGGATAATATAAACAAGATTCCATCCAATTTACTCTCTCTACAGTTGCACTAGAAATTCCTTTCCACTTCCTCTCCTTCACATGAGGTAAACAGTGCCTAAGTGAAGGCAAAAAGAAATAAAATATATTATCTTACTTCCTATTGTATTTCTTGTTATGTGAACAAAACCCGGAGGAAAGAAATGAAATCGCATATTATATGTTTATTAGACGCCTAAACTTTATTTCCTCCATTTTGTCCCAATCTAGCAGAAACAAAATAAGAGAAACCAGATGGAAGCAAATTCCATAGTTATCTTTACTTTGTTCCAAGTAAACAGGACAAAATGATAATATTATTTCTTTTCTTTTCCTACTATTTCTGTCTTAAGAAAACATCATAAAACCCATCATCAGCAATAGACATATAACCAAAGAATAAGAAAAGGAAAATTTGAAATTCAACTCATGGTTGTCTCCCACATTAAAGATTTGATTAAATAGCCGCTTATACTGAAGATGTTAAATTTGCTGAAAAAATAAAACTTCAACCAAAGAAATAAGAGAAATGCTGAAAGGTTTACATTGTAATAGATGATCAAAAATCGCTGAAATATAAAACTCTTAAAAGAGAAACGATATAATACATTTTATTTTCAAGTTACCCTCATTCAAGGGAAAATAAATGCAATAGCACTTGACCAAGAAAGACACGAAACCGAGGATGATTGCTTCATAGTATGCATACAGAACAAGAATGGTATTCAAAGAACATGTATGTATATATACATGTATTGAAAACAGTGGAAACAGCATCTGCAATGAGATGCATTGATGAAAGGCTTGAAGCGAGATGGTCAAAGACCTAAAACAGGTTTGAGTCCCAATATACCTGATAGATATGTCGTAAAAGGAACGATGGTGACTTGTGAGGCGAGCTGCACTCATGCACAGTAGTACAGAGAATAAGGGTTTGCTTACCAAACAAATCTCAAACATCAAACTAAATGAAAAATTGGACAAGGAAAAGAACAGCGAGACAAGTACTACAAAAGACTGCAAGCAAGAGTTCAATAAAAGATGATATAAAAATGCCTTATTTTAACTAAGATAAAACATCAAAACTCAACCGTGCTGTAGTATTCATTGGAAATATGAATTGCATTGCTTTATTTGATTAGAAATGTAAAATAGGGTTGACATCAGTCACAATAAATTGTTAATTTATACAAGTTAAAAGACAGGATACAACATCCTCAAATGGGCAGCTAATCAGTCCATAATTTGTATATAGTTGTTGGTCATTATAAGAGGTCAACAATAAATAGTTGCAATCTAGGAAAATAGTTTAATTTTATAATTTAGGTTTCAAATTGATTCAAATTCTATTATCAACCTCAACAATTATTGTTATGGATTATCAAGCATATTTTCTCAAAATTGTGTGGTTCCTTTTAGAGAGAAAAAAATGGTTTCCTTTTGGTATTTGACCAACGAGGATTGCCCACTTGATGATTCAGAAAAGGAAGTGCCATTTTGATTTATATAGCTACAAGTGGTAGCAAACAACTAGATATCATTCTGGTTGTTTATTAATATGATTTAATTATATAGCATCTTCTCACTCCTGCCACCAACAAACCAAAATGAATAGAAAATTATATATAAAACTTTATATGATTCAGCTGAGATCATAATATCAGTAGACTACAGTTATAAAAATTACAGGAGTAATGAACCTGTTTCACAATGCTAGAACGCCGATCCAATAGCTGAGTATTAAGGGGAGCAATTAGTTGCTTTAGGAGTGTAGGAAAGGATTTGTAATCTATAGCACCTGATAGAATATCAAAATGTTTAGTTCAGTGATAATGAGAAAAAAGTCAAAGGGAACTCCGATGAACAAAAAGAGAAAAGTTAGAGCATGGATCTTCTAATAAAAAAAAAGAAAAAATAAAGATGAAAAACCTAACCAGATAATAGATCCAAAATTTGCAGCATTAGTTGTTCCAAATTGTCCAACAGACAAGGTCCACAACTATAAAATATTAAAATTGATCCATTTCTTAATAGCATAAGCTTATAGAATGACCAGTTAGTGCTGAAGGTCCTATATCTAATACTGGCAAAATCAGTATGCAAGGAAATAGATATCCAGGTTGATTCACTCCAGGTGTTGGACATAGGCAAGGATCAGTGCAGTCCAGTCAACCCACCCACAGGGGAGGTGGGTGTGTTAAAAATATAAATATGCAACCAGATCCTTTCAATGAAGGCTCAAAATTCTAGGAAAATGGTTAGCCAATCAACTCAAACAAATAAACTCGTCACATATGAGCAAAAGCTGTACGTAAGGCATTAAATTAGTGAAAAAAAACTACCTAAGAAATGAAAGATTACGGAAGGCAAGACATGGTCATGAATTTGTCTTGCCCAATATCAAGCAAGACAAACCATTCCAAGGAGATATTGACAGTGAAAAGTTATCAAAACCTCAGAACAAATGGACAACAAACCTCTGGCACCAGATACAAGTAGCTCCCACAAAAGAACAAATTAGCCTCAAGCAAGTCTACCTGCCTCTCTTTTCCTCTTCTTCCTCCTCTACCTCTTCCTCCACTGATTTTTTTTCCTTCTAATAATTAACAATTGCTAATCAGCACCATCTTAGACTCAAGTATGTCAGTCGGCACCAGAATCCAAATATACAACCATGTCACAGGAACCACTTTAAACCATGACCCAAGCTATGTTCGGTAAATTACACAAGCCAACACACATACTATGACCAAGGGATTAGCATCCTGGAAGATATAAGAATCAGTAGTGCTAAAACCACAAATAGACCTAACAAAATCTTTTGAAAAAGGGGCCATTCCTTGCTTCTAGTTTCATGAGGGAGCTCTTGACCAGTTAATAGAAACTTAAGACTCATCGAGTTGGAGTTGCTTGTCGATCATTTATTCATTTTCTGCCTTCCTGGTTCAATTTTATTTAAATCCGTGTTACCTGCAGCAACAAAGGCCACTGTTTTTCAATTTTCAAAGGATTAGTGTGCACAGAAGCGTGAACCTCTGTAGATAATTATCAATTGTAGTACTTGTTATGTCTCAATCAACATGTTTGATTAACAAATTTTCATCAACAAAAATTCAGAAATTGGAGTTTTCTTGTATCCCTTGTAACATCAACCTTCTGTTTCTTCTCAAGTTCATCCATCCCTCTAGTTTTGAACTCCAAAAATGAAATCATTGAAAATCTGGTATTGTTTCTCCTGAACCTCTTGGTAGTATATTGAGAAAAAGTGGAAGATGGAAGAAGGGTAGAATCAATAGAATAATTTGAAGCTCGACGTGGAGAAAACCATTAGAAAGGCTTTAAACTGACTATATGAAATGTGAATTTAAAAATAAGAAAAAACATTTACATACATGGACATAAAATTCAAGTAAAAAATTTTGAATATCTTGAACTCTGTTATGATATTAGTAAAATGAAAAAAAACCTTTGGAGTATTATGTATCACTGTGTGTTCTTTAAGATAAAAAAAATTTATAAAATTGTGGTACCACCTGGATCAAAGTAACCAACATGTTCAAAAAATTGATGTAGCAGAGATGAAAATATTAAAGATGGATATGCAAAGATAGTAGAAAGGACAAAATAAAAACTAGTGTCTATAGGGAGCAATTAGGTGTTGCTCCAAAAAAAATAAAATGAACAAAAATATGTATGGTAATATGGATAAAATAGAGTGGATGATGGAAGGAGTAGAGAAAGGCCAAAGAAAACTTAAATTGATTCATTGTTTGAAGTGGCATTCCGTACAGGGTACAGTCGAAACGTATTGTTCTGATAAATTACCAAAGCTCGATACTACTCAGCACAGATAAAGTCTTTTATGTCGTTATATCAATCGTGTTGATCATGTCATGCCAACACTCAATGCCTCTTAGCATATTACAACACAAGTCAAAATGAATTAAGATAATGTTGCTATCTTCTTTTTATTCTTCTTTATCTCTTTTAATGTTCTAAATGGCAGTCGAGGCGGCCGCCTAGGCGAGAGGCGGGCATCAACCGCACCGCCTCAAGCTGAGGCTTTTAGGTAGTAACTCACCATCTTCCGCCACCACCGCGCCTAGAGTTGCCGCTACTGCCGTTTCACCACCGCAACACGCCCGGATGCATGGCTTGGGCCCGACGACGAGTTCGGATGCGTCGCGCGAGCTCGAACACGATGTTCGAACCCTGTGATGAGTCTAGAGGCATCGCACAAGCCCGAACGCATCGCGCAAGACTAGACGCGTCACCCGAGCTTGACGACGGGCTCAGAGGCGTCGCCTGGACCCGACGAAAGGCCTCGACAAGTTGCTCAAGCCTAGTAACGCATCCAAACTCATCGCGCGGTCTCGGCAATGTGTCAAACTTGTCGCCCGACTGAAACAAAGTACGCGATTAAGTTGTAAGTTAAGGTTTAATTAAATTACTGTGTTAATAATTTTAATCAACTCCTAACTATGATTGGAATAATTTAAATAGACTTAATTAAAACCTAATAAAATTATCCTATTAATTTTATATATATATATATATAATATTTTTTAATTTTTAAATATTTAGATTAAATATTTAATTTTAATTAATATATTTGATAAAAGTAAATATTATAGAAAATAATGATTATTTATAATATTATGTATAAAAAAATAAAAAATATTCAACCACCTAAGCACTACCTAGGCACCGCTTAGGCAGCCGAGGCGTTAGGCGATACTACCGCCCTGCCACCGCCTACCGCCATTTACAATACTGATCTCTTTCCTCCTTTCATCTACAATTCACCGCTAGTACAATACATTGAAATGTCAACACAATATCAAAATAGTATTGTTGTAGTCAAAGATTGAAATTTTAGCACGACTTGAAATTTTATACATTCAATTGATAAAATAGCAAATAATTTATGCAGTTAAAATACTATTAAGGAAATACAATTTAGATTTATAAAAACACCCTCCCAAAGTTTCCAAACTATCATCAAAATGGCTCCTCTCAATTACTTGACGTTGGTTTTTTTTTTCAAAATACCCTACAACTTGGAATTGTAAAAACACCCTCCCAAAGTTTCCAATCTATCATCAAAATGCCTCCTCTCAATTACTTGACTAAATAAAAGGCAAACTGTGGTGTGGATGTTGAGGGCAAAGTCAGTATTTAGTATTACCTATTTATTACCTACTCTCTTCATTGCTCAATCCGCACAAACAACATAGGATCTCCAATTTCCTCTTTATTCTCCAACAATACATTCAACAACGAACCTACCAGTACAAACAATAACAACGCCCGCCACCATCATATGGCACTCAAGATTCCTCCAACAACATCTTGTATCAAGCTCATTAATGAACATATCGCTTTGACAGCCATGGCTACTACACCAAGCTCCACAGTCAAGGACTTCAACTAACACCAAATTGAAATTCCCCAAGACAACATTTATTAGCATATAGCACCCTTGGAAGAATCACATCAACACTCTCTACCCACTACTTTAGATGCATTGCTTGGCAATGGGACCTCCTTCGAGGTCGACCAAGTCAACAACAAGTTTATATTTAACATAAATTTGCCAAGACTTATTGCCTCCAATCCTCCACCTTGATACATTGCCTCAAGTGTGCGTCACTGAGCTGTTCATCACCATCGTCACTGTCACTCTCTCAAGCACCTTATCTCGCTCCCTACTAACAGGGATCCCAAAGGTGATGTGAGTTGACAACACGGGCAATAGTTGACAGCAATTCAACAAGATGTCTTAAGAGTCTTGCTGTTCGTGAACCACTCACATGCAAGACAAAAGCATGTCATGATCCATTCATCTTTGCCCAAAAATTTAGCTCTCTGACTTTATATGTCTACATCATGCTAATAGGTAGGCAAAAGCATATGCAAAGCTTTGAACAGAGTAAGGACAACGACAATGTAATCAGCATTGGAAAGACTCCCAACAACTGGATTAGTAAGAGTTCTGTGTATTCTGCTTCCTCTTGGCAGTAGTCCAGCACTTGAAATCTCTCATGCTGGATGTGAAGAAACAAGGAACCAAAATACATCTGCGTACAATAAACTTTGGCAGTAACTATTTTGAATTTTGCATTTAAATGGCAAGATTGTTCCTTCAAATAGTAAATTAACATATTTTGCAAGTGAAATAAGTTCTTTTAACCCAAAAAATGAAATAAGTACGATTGATAACAAGTTGCAAGACGAATGAAGCAGTCAATATGTTTGCTCTACGCCAAGGTTGTCAAAATCAACGGAAGGGAGTTGTAGAATCGTAAACTCGTAGTATCGTAACACGAATCGTAAGTTTCTACCAAAATGTAAAATTATATATAAACATATATATACTCATAGAAAATAACATAGATAAGATTAATAACCTCAAAAACACATTAAACATTTGATTAAACTAAACATTTATAAGGTCTTCTACAATCCACACATAAAATAAGTCATAAGTCACAAATTTTAGATAACATATAAGTCTACAACATGAAAAATAATAGTCAAGTTCTAAGCTTCATAAATTCATGAATTCATAATCATCCTCCATGTGTTCTTCATCTCCAGCATCCTCCATGGCATCTCCACCTTCTTCAACTTCATCATCATCATAACTAGGCAGCTCCAAATCATCATGAGGTGCTCCACTACTAGGTCCTTCTTCAACTGGAACCAAATCTTCATTTGAAGCATCCAAATCTAAATTTTCACTATCATCCACAATCCAATCATCATCAGAAGCTAGGTCATCAATGCTATAGTCATTGACTTTCCTCAATTCCTTCTTCTTGGCTAATTTTGAATTAGCCATCACAAAGACTACGTCATTCATCGTTTTTGCCTTCAAACGATTTCTTCTCTTAGTGTGGACCTAAATAATAACAAAATCAATTAACACATACTCATATAATCACATACAACTAGGTAATTTCATTCAAGAATGAAATGCAATACCATCTCAAATGCACTCCAATTCCTCTCACAGCCAGATGAGCTGCATGTCAAGCTCAAAACACGAATAGCAAACTTTTGCAACTCAGGATGTTCATAACCATATGATTCCCACCATTGTGCTGGAGTTTTGGTTTCAATTCCACAAGTGGCTACTGCACTACCAAAGAATTTCTTTCGATATTTGAAGTCTTCCAGTTGAGCATCAATCTTCTTTACTTCTTCCATACTTTCAACCATCCTTTGTAGACAATCATATATTCCTCTTTTCACTTCAAAGTCAGCTTTAAAATTAGGACTGTAATGAAATTGAGGGTTAAGGTAATAGCCCGCAGCATGCAAAGGCCGATGCAGTTGATTATCCCATCTTGCATCTATAATTTCCCATAGAGGCAAGTAACTAAAGAGTGAGAAAAAATTTGAATTAGTTTCCAAGAAATTATAAATTTATACGAGTATTTAATAATTAGTAATAAATTAAGTTACCTTTTCTTAATACCATTAAAGGCAGCTTGTATCTTTTCTTTGGCCCTGTCCATTTCCTCATAAATGAACCCCATGGCAGGCTTCTCATCTGAGTCTACCAAACGAAGGACTTTAATCAAAGGATAAGCACTCCTCAAGCATGTAATAATGCTTTTCCAGAAGTCCTTATCCATTACCACATTTTCAATAACCTTTCCATCTTTAGTCTTTGCAAATTGACTAGATTTCCATTCTTTGGATGTAAACATTCTAATCAATGCTCCCTTATTGTCATTCAAGCAACCCAAAGTCAAGTAAGATGTGGCAAAACGGGTAGTGGCTGGTCTAATCAAATCCTTTTCTTTGGTAAAATGATGCAATAGAGAAATAAGCGCAGTCCTTGAATAGATGTAAGTTGTGATCTTTTTACCTCGTGCAATTGTCTCTTTATGTATTGGTATCTTTTTTTCAAAATCCTCCAACATTAAATCGATGCAATGAGCTGCACAAGGCGTCCAATATAGCCTCTTTCTCTTCCCCATCAACATCTCCCCGGTTGCTTTGTAGTTTGCTGCATTGTCTGTGACAATTTGCACTACATTCTCTTCACCAACTTCTTCAACAATTTCATCCATCAACTTGAAAATCTTGTCAGCTGTTTTAGATATATCAGATGCATCAATTGACTTCAAAAAAATGGTTCCCATAGGACTATTAACCAAGAAGTTTAATATAGTCCTCCTCCTCTTATCTGTGCTGCTCTATAACTTCTTTGGTGCAATCAACTTGTTGTTTCAAATACTTGACTCTAATCTCATGGTAGGATGGAGGCTTAAAGCCAATACCATGTCTTGCAACCAAGTCTAGCATCTTCTTGAATTCATCACTTTTTGCCACATGAAAAGGTATAGCATTATTGTAGAAAAAAGAGGCAATCCCTTGGCAAGCTTCCTCCCTCAAATTCTTCTTGAAA